>NC_089584.1:32061099-32356901 GCF_019320115.1 Miscanthus floridulus | reverse complement strand
CCGCTCCGCCAGCTGGCGGTATTGCTCGAAGGTGTCCCAGTGCCCGCCCTCAGCCATGTCCTGCAAGGGTGAATAGAGGCTCCACCTTAGGGTCATCACCGGCTCTGCCATAGGACACGCGGGTGATCCCACCCGTGGGGCTCGGGTCATACCGCGCGAGGGCCGAGCTTCCCTCGCCCGGGGTCAGAACCGGCTATTCCATGGCGCCGGCCACCTCGGTGCCGACCACCTCCTGTGCTCGGGAAGTATCATCAGAGGAGATCAGATGTGGCAGAACCTCCTAAGAAATCAGGGCCCACATGCACCTATCGTTGTCTTAATAGACCTCGGATAGCGTTCATGAGTTCCCAACAACTCAACAGGTCTGTCGGGTGTCCTCGAGAAACCCGAATCATCCACGATTCTCTTTCAAACAGGGTCTCAATCACAAACATTGCAGATTACAACAGTTTATTCAATATATACATCAGAGTAAAGATAGCGGAAGGTCTTAAGGTAACATAGGTTACAAACCAGTTGTTTTCAACTTACAATACCATAAGTGTCATACAACCATAGTAGCGGGATAATATTACATTAACTTTATTTATCATACAAACTAGTGCCTTGTCCAAAGGCCATTCATCATTCCTCATCGTCATTGACTTCAAACATAGACATGCAGCAGGGACCAAAACAAGCTTGCGCATGCGACTCACCTGCAACAAGGGTAACAAACCCTGAGTACAAAAGTACTCAACAAGACTAACCCAACGTAAAGGGGTTGTAAGACTTTTAGAGATGCAGGGGTTGGGTCAAGGTAAGGATATAGCAGATTCAAAAGTTCTTTGCCAAAAGCTTACTTATTCTGATCCTATTTTCAAGTTTTACCCCTAAGTTCTTTTAGTTCATTATCTCAACTAAATGTACATTTCCCATATTCCATTCCTTCTCATTCCATTCTTTTCTTATGTTTTAGTAATTCACCAGTCCTGCATTGCTTCTATAATGAATCGAGTCTCCATATCCACGGAGCACCAGCAATTCGAATTGATTCAAGTCCCAGCTGGGGATTCCTTATCACACGACATATGTAGAACTTAATCTTGCATCTATCAACCCTGCTACCGGATCTCCTATACTAAGCCAGTGTCCATGCCACCCGAGAGCACAGCACACCTCAAATCCGGCTACATTCTAGCCCATGAGGGTACACGCTACTCCCGCCATCTCTCCACTCCAGTGCGTGGGCATTCATCTTAGTATCAGGATTAGCCGAAGTAGGCTTACCGAGTATGTGACTAGTACTACAAAGTGTCTCGTTAGAAGATCCACAATGAGTGGCGTTTAAGCGACATAGTCGGCAACTTACCCAACATTCAAGATAAGTTACCCGACTAGCCTCTAGTTCATTCTACCTTCTTTCTTTCTTTGGCCAGTATGCCATCTTTGATTGTATCGAAACTGTTACTTTAAAAGCCTACTATAAAGCATACTAAGCAATCTACACCTTTGTAAAAGAAAACATCTTCAAGGATGGTAAACAATTAACACGGTAGGCAATGCATCAAGTAGGTAACATTTGAATTAATCAACTTAATGCAATAAGTAACATAGGTGATAAACTTTTCAAAGTAACAAGGTAATGGTTTAATGCATAAACCGGGGGCTTGCCTTCGTTGACGATCTCAGGTTCCGGATCAGTACCACAATTATCGAATCCCATGACAACCAGGGATTCTTCCAGAACTTGCTCAACTAGAATCGTTTCACTCTCGGGTTCTACACGAAATGATAACATATGCTTTAACATGATGATAATGTAACATGATGCTTTCACGGTACATGAAATATAAAAACACCCCGAATATGATTTTCCTTGACGGTACAGTTGCAAGCCAACAAAACCAACTTGTGATCCTACCATCAAGAACCACACATGTAATTTGACCCAACTGATCTTGAAACCCTACTAGTCACAAACATGACCAACAACAAGAATCAAACACTTAGGGTTTGCTTTTTATTTATTTTCGAATTAATTTGGAAATAAGCCCAAAAATGAACTTGTTCCAAATGACCTGAAAATTTTATGTAATCTTCCTCATGACAAAGTAGTGTACCAAACAAATTTCATAATTTTTGGAATTATTCAGTGGCCCCCAAAAATCATGGAAATTGCATTTATCAATTAGTGGACTTAATTTTTGAACATTACAAATTTATTCAAATTTCAAGTTTCATATTTTTAAACCATACTAGAGCATGTAAAGCAGCTACACACAAAATTTCAGAATTTTTGGAGCTATGATTATTTTCCTACAAATTTCCAAAGATTCAACACTATTCAAAATTAGAAAATAACAAAATACACTATTCTCTCTCTCACTGACAGCCGGCCCCCACATGTCATCCCCAACCTCGGGCATTGACCGTGGGTTCGACGGCACTGACCGGCGCTAACTCGCCGTCGGTGAGCCCAACAACAACGGCCAAAGCACTAACATGTTCATAAGAGCTAGGCGCTTCGATCAGTGGTACTTTGGAGGGTGGATTACGACATGGAACAAGACTGACACCGGCCATGGCGGATGCGGTGACACGGCAGCGTCATGCCAGCGAAACAAGGCCGGTAACGGTGAAATAGAGAGTTCAGGAAGCATCAGTGGCTCACCCCGATCGTGTTGAAGCAACAAGCGAGACCAGAGAAGTTATGGTGACGCGTTTCGACGGTGACCAGGATCACGGCGGAACGGACCTCGTCGACGACAGCGTTCCGACGACTGCAGTGGGCACAACGAGCAGGCAAGAGTGGAATGAGCACTACAACATTGAGACAAAGCCAGAGAGTCAACAAGTCAGGGCAACGGCTCACCGGATGAGGCTGGCCACGGTGAATCGAAGTTTCTGTTAAGGTCGCCGGCCGCGAGGAAGATGAACGTGGACAGCGAGCTCTCGGCGAAATCAAGCAACAGCAACAACTCAGTCAGATGCACAAGGAGCGAGCAAAACTAGAACATGGCTTTTCCTAGGCTATCTTGAGCAGAGGAGGCAAGGGAAGCTCGCCGGAGTCGAGACGGCAGCGCCGGGAAAACAGAGGGAAGGAAGAAAAGTGAACGGCGTCGTCTGGGTCTTATAGCTCGGCCAGGAGCGTGCGGACTCGACATGCAGCGTGCTCCCCATGCCAGCGCAAAGCCAAGGGCGGTCACAGGCACGCATGGAAGGCCGGAGAAAAGGACACCGGCGGTGAGCGGTGGCGTCCTGTGGTTATCTTGATTTTTGAAGTATTTATAGATTTGCCACTGCGTCTATTTTTCAAATTAGTCACAAATTTTCTAAAGAAGTTGAAAATCTCCAAAAATGAAAGTTGCTCAACTTTTCAACTCTACAACTTTCCTTCAAGAAATATTTTCAAATTCTGCCTCCATTTTGAAATTTGAATTTGGGGTACATTTGAGCATTTGAATCATTCAAAATTACTCCAATTTTTATATGTAAACTTGAAAAACTTTGAATACCAAAGTTGATCCTTATAAAATAATCTTCAACTTTTCTTTTTGTCACAACCCCAAATTCCAAATGGATTTTGAATTAGACAAAAGGGGCAAAAAGGACTTTTATGATTTGAATATGAATTCAAATTTGATTTGTTACCTCTTGACTTTAACTTTGATTTTTGACCAGTAACATGGCCCATTAGGGTTATTTGAGTTGAATGACACATGGTCTCACATGATCACATGAAATTTGACCCTTGTGGTCATGATCTTTATTTAGGGTTTTGAATCACATCACATGAAATAACAACATTATGAAATAAAGCTTATTTAGTGAATGCATTCAAAATTTTCTACTTTATGAATGCTTTGCAATGCATATGATGACATGGCAAGTTTTAGTGTTAGGTCAAAACACCAGAGGTGTTACAACCCTTCCCCCTTAAAGAAATCTCATCCCGAGATTTAAAACCTAAGGCTAAGTAATGGAAAAGGAAATGTGTCAAGCTAACACATCATAACTTTATTCAAAAGGCTAGCGAGGGGGGGGGGGTTTCCATTCTATTAACAAATGAGACAAGTTACAATATAGACAAGGTATTGTAACTAGATAGAAGCGAAGAAGTCAGGAAAGTTTTCTTCTCAGTAATCATCGGACTCCCAAGTAGCTTCATCTTAGTGTGTTGATTCCATTGTACTTTGTAGAACTTGATTGTACGTCTTCGAGTGATTCCATTGTACTTTCTGAACCATGTACCTCATGTGGACCCCGAGGGGGGATACAAAGACTAGTCCTGCTCTTGCGCCCTTCTTCATCAGTAATCCGTTGAAGTACATTGTCCAGTACTCTTGATCGACGGCTGTTGGTGGCATCTAGACCTCGGTCCACTCCACGATGAAGTCGGCTAGTGCCTGAGATTTGATCGCCGTTCGGGGGGCATAAGAAATGCCCTGATCCATCAACTCAAGTGCCCACTTTGCGGTTCTTCCTGTAGTGTCATGGCTACGAATGACCTCGCCGAGGGGGAACGACGTCACCACTGTCATGGGGTGTGACTCGAAGTAGTGGCCTAGCTTCCTTTTGGTGATGAGGACGGTGTAGAGAAGTTTCTGGATTTGGGAGTAGTAGGTTTTGGAGTCGGATAATACCTCGCTGATGAAATATATAGGGCGCTGCACCCTAAAGGTGTGTCCCTCTTCCTCTCGCTCTACTATTAAGGCGGAGCTAACCACTTGGGTGGTGGCCGATATATACAGTAGGAGAGATTCTCTGTCGCATGGAGGAACTAGGACCGGTAGCTTAGTTAAAAATCGTTTAGCCATGTCAAGCGCCTCCTGAGCCTCAGCTGTCCACTCGAAGCGGTAAGTTTTCTTCAGGAGTCAATAAAGGGGGAGTCCTCATTCGCCGAGGCGTGAAATGAATCGGCTAAGGCCGGCAAGGCACCCTGTGATCCACTGAACCCCCTTTATGTTTTGGATTGGACCCATCCTTGTGATGGCTGATATTTTCTCTGGGTTGGCTTCGATGCCGCGCTCAGAGATGATGAAGCTGAGCAACATGCCCTTCGGGACCCCGAAAACACATTTTTCGGGATTGAGTTTGATGCCGTTTGCTCAGAGTTTTGCAAAGGTTCGTTCAAGGTCGGCGACAAGGTGGTCAGCTCACTTGGATTTGACTACGATGTCGTTGACATAGGTCTCAATGGTTCGCCCGATGAGGTCTCCAAAGCAATTAAGCATACAGCGCTGGTACGTTGCCCCAGTGTTCTTCAGACCGAACGACATTGAAATGTAGCAAAACGATCCGAAGGGCGTGATAAAAGATGTCATGAGCTGGTCGGACTCTTTCATCGCAATTTGATGGTAGCCGGAGTATGCGTCAAGGAAGCAGAGGGTTTCGCACCCTGATGTGGAATCGACTATTTGGTCTATTCGTGGCAAAGGAAACAGATCCTTTGGACACGCTTTGTTGAGGCCGGTGTAATCGACACACATTCTCCATTTCCCGCTCTTTTTTCGAACAAGAACAGGATTTGCTAACCACTCTGGATGGTATACTTCCTTAATGAATCCTGCGGCTAGTAGTTTGGCTATCTCCTCGCCGATGGCCCTACGTTTCTCCTCGTCGAAGCGGTGTAGGCGTTGTTTCGCCGGCTTGGAGCCCGGGAGGATATGGAGAGTATGCTCGGCAACCTCCCTCAAGATGCCCGGCATACCTAAGGGTTTCCACGCAAAGATGTCCTTGTTGGCGCGGAGGAAGTCGACGAGCGCGCTTTCCTATTCGGAGGAGAGCGCGGTCCCGATACGGACTTTTTTGCCCTCGGAGCTGCTGGGATCCAAGAGGACCTCCCTAGAGCCTTCTGCCGATTCAAATGATCCGGACGACTTCTTTGCATCGGGTGTCCCTTCAATGACCTCCTCCCTAAGGGTGGCAAGCTCTTCGGATGCGATGACTGTGGATGCGTGTCCACAGCATTCGACCTCGCACTTGTAAGCGTGCTGGAAGGAGGTGCCGATGGTGATGACCCCATGGGGACCCAGCATCTTTGGCTTTAGGTACGTGTAATTGGGTACGACCATGAACTTTGCGTAGCATGGTCACCCCAGGATGGCGTGGAAAGTCCTCGGGAACCCCACCACATCGAAGGTGAGGGTCTCAGTCCAGTAATTGGACCGATCCCCAAAAGTGACGGGCAGGTCGATCTGCCCCAGTGGCATGGCTTGCCTTCTACGCACGATGCCATGGAAAGGTGCTCGGATGGGATGGAGGTGCGTTCGGTCAACGCCCATCTCGTTGAGCATCTTGGCATACATGATGTTGAGGCCGCTGCCCCCATCCATCAGTACCTTGGTGAGCTGCTTTGGACCGATGATCGGATCGACGACAAGCGGATACCTTCCCGGGTGTGGGATGGCATCCGGATGGTCGGTCCGGTCGAAGGTTATGGCAGATTCTGACCACCGAAGAAAGGTTGGCATGGCTAGTCTGGTGGTATAGACCTCATGACGTGCGACCTTCTGGCGGCACCTGGAGTCGTAGTCCATTGATCCTCCGAAGATCATGAGGGTGCCGGTCGGTGTTGGGAAGGTGTCATCCTTCTCCTCCATGTCGTCAGTGGTGGGAACAGGCACCTTCTCATGCTCCCCTTTGTTAAGGCCCTCGGCCAAGTATTTGCACATGAGGCCGCATTCCTTGTATAGGTGCTTGGCCGGGAAGGCGTGGTTCGGGCATGGCCCCTCGAGCATTTTCTAGAAGTGGTTCAGAGTGCCCTCTATGGGCTTCCGGCCACCTTTGCAGTCGGCAGCGGCCACGAGTGAGTTGTCGCGCCATTGCTTCTTATTTTTCCCTTTGGTGGGACAGTTGGAGGTGCCTTCGCCGACGTCCTTGTTCTGCCTTGTCTTTCCGTTGGAGCGATCAAAGATGGCTTCGACCGCCTCCTCTCCAGAGGCGTGACTGGTGGCGATGTCTAGGAGTTCCTTGGTAGTCCGTGGGCTCCTACATCCTAGCTTGTGGACCAGGGATTCATAGGTCGTCCCAGACAGAAAGGCTCCTATCACATCGGCATCGGCGATGTTCGGGAGCTCATTGCACTGTCGAGAGAAACGCCGTATGTACCCGCAGAGGGTTTTATCGGCCTTCTGGCGGCAGTTCTTGAGGTCCCATGGGTTTCCAAGGCATTTGTACATGCCCTGTAAGTTACCCACGAAGATCTCCATCGGATCCGCCCAACTTTGAATAGCATTGGATGGCAGGTGCTCCAGCCACGCTCGAGCTGAATCGGCCAAGAACAGCGGGAGATTGCGAATGATGAAGTTGTCATCACTCGCACCACCGGCCTGACATGCGAGACGATAGTCTTCGAGCCAAAGCCCAGGATTTTTTTTGCCAGAATATTTAGGAATGTTGGTAGGCGGTCGATACCTTAGGGGGAACGTAGCGTTGAGGATGTGTCGCCCGAAGGCCTAAGGGCCTGGCAGGCTGGGCTTGGGCTTCGGTCCTCGTTGCTGTCGTAGCGCCCGCCATGTCGGGGATGATAGCCACGGCGTGCTGCTTCTCCATCATCGCCGTGGGCACGTCTCCGAGCGTCGATGATGCTGCGCACGTTGTGGCCATGGCCGAGGCGTTGATGTACTGGGATGACGGAGGGCTGCCTATCGGCTGGCAGTGTTTGGTGTACGGATGCGTCCTTGGTGGGATGCACTGAGGGCGCGCGCTGGCTGGTGTTAGGTTCGCGTTGTCGAGACAGCGAACTTTCTGCCTGCTACGCCGCTGCACGCTCGAGCAACGTGCGAATCTCCCAGCGAGCGCGGCGATCCTCGGACGTCACAGCTTCCGGAAGGACATGCAGCAAGGCGGTTGCTGCGGTGATGTTCTGGCTAGCTCGGGCAAAGTGAGGAAGGGCCCCATCGTCGGTGTGGATCCTTTGATGTACGGTGCGGGCTGTGGCGCGCGCGCGCCCCCCGTCTTTGCGGCGTTCAATCTCGTGATTGATGTCCGCGTATTCCCGGACGAGCCCTTGCCCGGCCTCATCGATCTCTTGCTGATGGGCCCTCAGCTACTCCATCCTTTGGCAGGATGGGGCTGTCATCTCTTCCCCGGATCCACTGTTAGGGTTGTTTGTAGGGGTGACCTCTTCCCTAGAGGCGCTTGCGACATGACCTTCGGGGGTCTGTGTCATAAAGCACTCTCGAGAAGGGTGGTGGCTCCCCCTACTGGAATCTGAGCTAGAGAACGATCCCAGCTCCTCGTTGAGGAGCTCATAGAGGGTCTCCGTATCCTGCTTAATCGCCCCTACGAACTCGATGTCCATGGGTGATTGAACCATACGTAGCGCCAGAAGGCGGCCAGCGGTTGCCGCAGCGTTGCAGAGACCGAACGAAAATGCCATCAGGGCGCCCTATACGGACCCTTCCGGACATAAGGTGGCGTTGTGAGAGGCCTCCTTCGATGACGGGACTCCCCAGGAGTTGCCCGGCCGGCCCTCAAGCCTAAGACGGTTGAGGTTGATGGAAGGGGGAGATGGGGCGGCTGAGTGAGTCAGCGCCAGCTCTCCTCCTAGTGTGATGATGAAATCTAGGTCGCCAAAACGCACATGTGCGCCCGGGGCCCAGGTGATTGCGTGGGTGGCCATCCGAGGCCTGATTTGGAACGTGCAAGCCCCCTACCTGGTGCGCCAACTGTTGTTGTTTTGTACAAGCACCGGCAAGTAAATTTATAGTAATGCGTGTTAGGCTCGGATGGTGCGCTAAAGGACACAAGATTTATACTAGTTCGGGCGGAATGTCCCTACGTCCAGTTTGCTGCTGCTCGTGTTATTAGCACCATAAACGGTCTGTAGTAAGGGGTACAAACGATCGAGAGAGGGACTGGTCCCAAGTCTCTGATGGAAGGGTTGAAAGGTGGTCAAGAGCTTCATAGCCGCTTGACTATGTGTATGAGTGTGTTCTCTTGTTCGGTCTTATTTTCCGTCCCCCTTCTATGGGATAGGCGCATCCCCTTTTATAGATCAAGGGGGTGGCTTTTACAAGGATGAAGGCTTTATCTAATCTTGTGGTTCACATCTACCCGGCCTGGTCCTTCATTCTGATGAGTGCTAAGAAAGATAAGTGTCTACAACACTGTTGATGTCCCTGTAGTGTGTCAGGTTGATTACAGAATGTTATCCTGCTCAGGGTATGGGCTGTAGTATAGTGGTTTTGACTTATTAGCCTTTCCCAGCCTTGCTCCGCACGTCTTCTGGTTCTTGTGAGTCTTCGTCGGAGTGTCGAGGGGTTGGGGTCTGGACTAACATCGAGGTTAAGGCCTTCTAGCTTTGGTCCTGAGGGGTTGGGAAGCGGGCGCTGCTCCCTTAGGTCTACAGCATGGTGACGGAATTCCCATCATTTGTGGAGATAGCAAATCTTCTTCTGGAGTGTAGCGGTTGTCGTATATCTTCATCGGGTTCCGTGTCCTAGGTCTGAAGGCGGTGCCTACAATTCTACAGGGTGAGGAGCACGCACCTGTACAACCTTTCGGGCCCTGCTGCGCCCAAAAGGGTCTAAAGCACCCGTCCCATCCTCCCCTGGCAGTACTTTTCCTGCTAGGGCACAGGGTATGGTTCTTGGAGCCATGGTTGACCTGAACGTCTTGTCTTGCCTTGTCTCTATCATCCTTGTCGTCGGGCGAAGTGGAGACCAATCCCTATCTCCTGGGCGAGACCGACCGTGCCCCTCTGGGTCGAGCGAGGCGGAAACTATCCCTCAGCCCTCGGGCGAGACCAAGCCTGCCCTAAAGGCATCGGGCGAGACAGAGACTAGCCCTGAGTCCCTTGGGCGAGGCAGAGCCACCTCAGAGACATCGGGCGAGACGAAGACTAATCCTCGGCCCTCGGGCGAGACCGAGCCCACCCCAAAGGCGTCGAGCGAGGTGGAACCAAGCTCCTGTTACCCCAGTAAGGGGTGAAGCAATGCACTTGCACGTCCAGAAGTTTTTAACGTTTGGTGGTTATTGGTTCCACCTTCTGGGGTACCCCGGTATTAGGTCCCCGACATATAGGATGGAGACCCTTACCTTTGAGGTGGTTGGGTTCCATGGGACCTACCATGCCATCCTGGGACATCCATGCTACATGAAGTTTATAGCCATCCTCAACTACACCTATCAAAAGTTGAAGATGCTGGGTCCATGCGGGGTCATCACCATTGGCAACTCCTTCTAGCGTGCCTACGAGTGCGAGGTCGAGTGTTGCGAACACGCCATGGCAATTGTTGCCTCCAAAGAGCTTGCGGCCATCAGGGAGGAAGTCACCAAAGAAGCACCTAACCCTAAGTGGATGGTCAGGTCTTTCGAGCCTATAGAGGGCGCTAAGAAGGTCCTCATAGACCTCAGTGGCTCCGAGGGCAAAGTGGTGCACATCGGCACCACACTTTCCTTTGAATAGGAAAGCACGCTCACCGACTTCCTCCGCGCCAACAGAGACATCTTTGCATGGAAATCCTCAGACATGCTAGGCATTCTAAGAGAAGTCGATGAGCATGCCTTAAACATTAGGCTAGGCTCCAAGCCAGTGAAGCAGTGCCTACATCACTTCGATGAGGAAAAACGTAGGGCCATTGGTGAGGAGATTGCGAAGCTTTTGGTGGCCAGGTTCATCAAGGAAGTATACCACCCCAAGTGGATAGTCAATCCCGTTCTTGTACAAAAAAAGAGTGGGAAATGGAGAATGTGCGTTGACTACAAGGGTCTCAACACAGCGTGTCTAAAGGATCCGTTTCCTTTGCCACGCATAGAACAAGTAGTCGACTCGACCTCAGGGTGTGAAACCCTTTGCTTCCTTGATGCATACTCCGGGTACCATCAAATCACGATGAAAGAGTCTGACCAGCTCACAACATCTTTCATCACCCCATTCGGATCGTTCTGCTATGTCACAATGCCATTTGGCCTAAAGAACACGGGGCTATGTACCAATGTTGCATGCTCAAGTGTTTCGGGGATCTCATCGGGTAGACTCTTGAGGCCTATGTGGATGACATCGTGGTCAAATCCAAATGGGCTGACCAGGTCGTAGCTGACCTAGAGCAGACCTTCATGAAACTCCGAGCAAACGGCATCAAACTCAACCTCGAGAAGCACATTTTTGGGGTCCCAAGGGGTATGCTGCTGGGTTTTATCATCTCCGAGCGTGGCATCAAAGCCAACCCGGAGAAGATCTCAGCCATCACAAGGATGGGCCCAATTTAGAACATAAAGGGGGTACAACGAGTTACCAAGTGCCTCGCCATGCTTAGCCACTTTATCTCGCACCTCTACAAATGAGGTCTCCCCCTCTATTGGCATCTGAAGAAGGCCGACCGCTTTGAATGGATGCCTGAGGCCTAGGAGGCACTTGATAAGGTCAAGCAGCTCCTAACAAAGGCCCAATCCTAGCCCCCCAAACAATGGGGAACCACTTCTGCTCTACATTGCGGTCACCACATAAGTGGTCAGCGCCGCCCTACTAGTAGAGCAAGAAGAAGATGGACATGCCCTCAAACTATAGCATCTCGTGTACTTCATTAGCAAGGTCTTGTCCAATTCCAAGACCCGCTACCCCCAAATCTAGAAGCTCCTATACACCATCCTTATCGCCAAGAGGAAGTTGCGTCACTACTTCGAGTCATATCCAGTGACAGTCGTGATGTCCTTCCCTCTCGGTGAGCTCTGAAAGCTCTAGTTTGGTTTTGGTGAATTGATGAAACCCGAAGTGCTAACCTAGTTTATCAAAGTGATTATGAGATAGGTAGCACTACTCCAAGTGTTTAAGCAAATGAAGATCATGACATGATGATGGTGATGGCATTATGATGATCAAATGCTTGTACTTGGAAAAGAAGAAAGAAAAAACAAAAAGCTCAAGGCAAAGATGAAATTAATAGGAGCTTTTCAGTTTAGTGATCGAGACACTTAGAGAGTGTGATCACACTTAGGATCGATAGTTGTACTATTAAGAGAAGTGAAACTCGTATCGAAATGAGGTTATCAAAGTGCCACTAGATGCTCTAACTCATTGCATATGCATTTAGGATCTAGTGGAAAGCTAACACCCTTGAAAATGTTTATGAAAATATGCTAACACACGTGCATAAGGTGATACAATTGGTGGTTGGCACATTTGAGCAAGGATGGAGAAGTTGGTGAAATGAAGGAGGTGATAGTCACCAAGAAATAGTGACAGGACGCTGGTCATGTAGTGATTGAACTCTGACATGCGTCCGGTTAGTGGTGCATAGTGAAGGCCGCTCTCGATTCCTTGACCGGACGCTGAAGTGAAAAAGGGACCGGACGCGTAGGGGGTGCGTCCGGTCACCTAGTGACATACGCTAACGTAAGCAACAGAGAGAGACTGTGTTGACTAGATGCTGGCGTGGGTCTAGTCATGAGCCACCGAACATGTCTGGTCGTGACTAGAACCTTACTAGAAATGACCGGACTCTAGTGATGGAGCGTCCAGTCAGGTGTGACCGGACGCGTCTGGTCGTGAAAAATCATGTTTGGAACCTTACTGGAAGTGACCGGACGCTAGACAACTATGCGTCCGGTCACAACTTAAGTGCACTGGTGACCATTGAGATCGAGCGATCAGCATTTGAAGCAGGGGACACATGGCAAATATCTAAAGACTGGATGCTAGGGTCCTGTAGCTAGTCAATTCGACCAGCGTGTCTGGTCGCCCTAATTTTTCAGTGAACAGAGAGCCAACGGCTCTATTCATGGGCACTCTCTATTTAAGCCCCATTGCTAGCTCTAGCTCACTCTCTTGGTCATTTGCATTGACAAAGCAACCTTGTGAGCTTAGCCAAAGCCCTCCCACTCATCTCCATCATTGATTCATCACCTTTGTGAGATTGGGAGAGAATCCAAGTGCATTGCTTGAATGATTGCATCTAGAGGCACTTGGTGTTTGTGTTTTGCTGTCGGATTTGCTTGTTACTCTTGGTGGTTGCCACCACCTAGATGGCTTGGAGCAGTGGAGGAGGATTGGCATGAGTTGGTGATTATTCGTGGTCATCTCCCGGTGATTGTGAGAGGTCTTGTGCCTTCCATGGCAAAGCATCGAAAGGCAACTCTAGTGGATTGCTTGTGTCATTGAGTTACCTCACTTGTGGGTAGGTTCTTGTGGTGTCTAATTGTGTGGATGAGGTTCGTGCAACACCTCTTAGCCACCGAACCACCAAGTGTTGGTCGACACAATGGGGACTAGCGTGCCGGTAAGCACATGAACCTCGAGAGAAAAATTGGTTGTCTCTTGCCCTTTGGTATTCTCCTAGTGATTGAGTTAGTATTCATGTTGTGATTGGTTCACTCCTCTATATGGCAGTATAATCACCTTACTTACTCATTTACAATCCCGCAAACTAGTTGTAGCAAGCTCTTTAGTGTAGCTAGAATTGAGAGCTTGCTTTATAGCTTAAATTCATCTAGTGGAGCTCTTTAGTGCAGCAAGTGTGAGAGCTCTTAGTGAGTAATAACTTAGTAAATTGTGTGTTTAGTGATCATAGTAACTAGAATTGTTGGATAGGTGGCTTACAACCCTTGTAGAGCTAGAGCAAGTTTGCTTTTCGCTATTGTCATACCAATCAAATTGCTCTAGTTGGTTTGTAGATTTTTAAATAGGCTATTCACCCCTTTCTAGCCATATTAGGACCTTTCAAGTGGTCTCGGAGCCATGACCTCCATTTAATTGAAGGCTTAACAACCTTGGTGTCAAATTATGGCTCAAGTTGGGTTCAACCATGTGGGGGGCAAACCACCGTTCTTTGATGGCACATGCTATGATTATTGGAAGAGAAAGATGAAGATGTATCTTGGTTCAATCAATGAACAAGTATGGGATGTGATCGAGAATGACTATGCTATCATTGATCCTGACAATCTCACCAACCAAGACAAGACCAACAAGCAATGCAATACAATGGCTCTCAACACCATATACAATGCCGTTGATTCCAAGGTGTTTGAGCAAATCAAGGATTGTGATAGAGCTAATGAGGTGTGGAAGAGATTGGAGGAAACATATGAGGGCACACCAGCGGTGAAGAGTGCCAAGTTGTATATTCTCAAGGACAAGTTGACAAGCTTCATGATGAAGGAAGATGAGAGCATTTCAAAGATGTTCCATCGATTGCAAGTGATTACCAATGATTTGAAGGCATTGGGAGAGAAGATCAATGATGATGATGTCTCTTATTGGTTCTTGATGTGCCTACCTCTAAGATTTGAGATGTTGAGATTGCTTATCATAAGAGGAGGATTGAAGGAGATTACCCCTAATTAAGTATTAGGTGATGTCATGACACAAGAGACATACCACGTGGAAAGGGAAGGGGTTGACAAAGATAACAAGAAGGAAGAAGAGGACAAGAAGAAGAAGAGTGTAGCATTCAAGGTTAGCTCATCATCCAAGAACAAGGGCAAGTCTAAGAAAGAATCAAGTGATGATGAGGATCTTAGTGACATTGATGATGAGGTCATGGCTCTATTTGTACGCAAGATGGGCAAATTCATGAGGAAGAAGGGCTATGGTGCAAGAAAGAGAAGAGATCACACCAAAGGCAAAGAATATGTGAGAAGATGCTACAATTATAATAGCCCTGATCATGTTGTAGTGGATTGTCCCTACAATAGTGACAATGATGAGGATAAGAAGAAGAAGCATAAGAAGGAGAAGAAGATGACCTTCTAAAAGAAGAAGAAGGGTGGAGGCTATGTGGTCACTTGGGATAGTGATGGCTCTTTGGATAGTGATGGCTCTAGTGATGATGGCAAGAAATCTATCAAGAAAGCACTAGCAAGCATCGCCATCAACAATAAGCCCTGCATCTTTGACACTCCATCGACATGCCTCATGGCAAAGCCTACCAAGGTAAAATATGATGTGAGTGATGATGATGAATGTGAAAGTGATGCTTGTAGGAGTGATGATGATGATAAGGAGTACGCCAAGGAGGAGCTCATGGACATGTGTGAGCAAGTGCACACTTGCTTTGAGATGAAGAGAAAGGAGTGCAAAGAGTTGCGCAAGAAAGTCAAATTTCTTGAGCAATCCTTTGATGAGCTAAATGCCACTCATGAGAGGCTAATAGAAACCCATGAGAAGCTTGGCAAAGCTCACTCTAAGCTTAAAAAGGCTCACTCCTCTCTCTTTGAGCAAGTCAAAATGGAGGAAGCCAAGAAGGAGCAAGTGATTGTGTCTTGTGATGTGGGACTAACATGTGATATTATTGATGAATCTTTTTATAAGCCCATTGTAGTTGCTCCCACTAACCCTTCTTGTAGCACTTCTACTTTAACTTCACCTTTGAGGGTGGAAAATGAGACCCTCAAGAAGGAGGTGAATGAGCTCACTCGTGCCTTAGGCAATACCTATGGTGGAGATGCCCGCTAGCTAAAGTGCTTGGGTAGCCAAAGGTTTTCTCTCAACAAAGAGGGATTAGGCTATACCCCCCAAAAAGGCAAGGCTGCCTTTGTCACTCCCAAAGTTAGCTTTATGAAGGGCAATGGTTAGTTTTGCAATAGATGCAAGAAAGTTGGGCATATAGAGCAATATTGCAAGACTACAAGAACAAGCAACCTAATATATCCTCAATTAGATTTGATTCTTGTTACATGCTTATTAAGGGTGCCAATGGTGTGATGGCTAAGTTCATTGGTACACCAATTGTGGGCCCAAAGAAAAAGGTCATTTGGGTACCAAAGGTCTTGGTAACTAACCTTCAAGGACCCAAGCAAGTTTGGGTACCTAAAAAGAATTGATATTCTTTTGTAGGTCAATTATAAAGCTAGAGGCAGGCATTGGGTGCTTGATAGTGGGTGCACACAACACATGACCGGTGATCCAAGAATGTTCAGTTTAATCAATGAAAATAAAAGCAATGGGATTGATAGTATCACATTTGGTGACAATGGCAAAGGCAAGGTTAAAGGCCTTGGTAAGATTGCAATATCCAATGACTTGAGCATTTCCATTGTGCTACTAGTAGAGAGCTTGAACTTCAATCTATTATCAATAGCTCAATTGTGTGATCTTGGTTTCAAGTGCATATTTGGTGTGGATGATGTAGAGATCATAAGTGTAGATGGCTCTAACTTGATATTCAAAGGATTTAGATATGAGAATCTATACTTGGTTGATTTCAATGCTAGAGAAGCTCAATTGTTAACATGTTTGCTCACTAAGTCTAGCATGGGTTGGTTGTGGCATAGAAGGCTTTGTCATGTTGGAATGAAACAATTGAACAAGTTGATCAAGCATGACTTAGTTAGAGGCTTGAAAGATGTGACATTTGAGAAGGATAAGCTATGTAGTGCATGTCAAGCCAGAAAGCAAGTTGGTAACACACATCCTAAGAAGGGCATGATGAGCACATCTAAGGCATTTGAGTTGGTGCACATGGACTTGTTTGGACCAACCACATACACTAGCATTGGTGGAAACAAATACGGATTTGTGATTGTGGACGATTTCACTAGATGCACATGGGTGTTCTTTCTTGTTGACAAGAATGATGTGTTTGCAACCTTCAAGACATTCATCAAGAGAATTCATAATGAGTTTGAAACAACCACCATGAAAGTGAGAAGTGACAATGGAAGTGAGTTCAAGAACACAAGAGTGGATGATTTGCGTGATGAGTTTGAAATTAGGCACCAATTTTTAGCCAAGTACACTCCACAATCAAATGGCCTTGTTGAGAGAAAGAATAGAACACTCATTGACATGGCAAGATCAATGTTGAGTGAGTACAATGGGAGTCATTTATTTTGGGCCGAAGCAATCAACACGGCTTGCTATTATAGCAATCGACTCTATTGTCACCCCATGATGGAGAAGACACCTTATGAGCTATTGAATGGAAGAAAGCCTAACATTGCATACTTTTGGGTTTTTAGTTGTAAATGCTACATATTGAAGAAAGGCACTAGATTGAGCAAGTTTAAAAAGAAATGTGATGAAGGTTTCTTGCTTGGTTACTCCACTACTAGCAAGGCATATAGAGTTTGGAATTTGGCTAGTGGTACTCTTGAGGAGGTTCATGATGTAGAATTTGATGAAATAAATGGTTCCCAAAAGGAAGATGAGAATCTATATTATGTGAGAGGCACTCAATTAATCAATGCAATGAAGAACATGGACATTGGTGATATAAGACCTAGAGAGGTGATTGATGTTGAAGATGACAAGAATCAAATGCTCTCTAACTCAAATGTACAAGATAATGGTTCTCAAGATCAAAGTCAAGCAAGTGCTAGTGTTGACAAAGTGCAAGATCAACAACAAGAGGCTAGTTCATCATCTCAACCAAATGATCAATCAAATGCAAGCAATCAAGTGCAAGTGCTCCAACCAACCAATGTCGCAAGAGATCATCCTTTGGA
Source organism: Miscanthus floridulus (assembly GCF_019320115.1). Lineage (NCBI taxonomy): Eukaryota > Viridiplantae > Streptophyta > Magnoliopsida > Poales > Poaceae > Miscanthus > Miscanthus floridulus. Next base: position 32,339,528 of record NC_089584.1, on the reverse strand, counting down.
CTCTGTAATTGATGATATTTCTAGAGGTGTACAAACAAGATCTAAATTGGCATCATTTTGTGAACATTTCTCATTCGTATCATCTATTGAACCTAACAAGATAGATGAAGCTTTGAAGGATGTTGATTGGGTCAATGCTATGCATGAAGAGCTAAACAACTTAAAGATAAATCAAGTATGGGAGTTAGTTGAGAGGCCTATGGATCATAATATAATTGGAACCAAGTGGGTCTTTCGGAACAAGCAAGATCAAGATGGGATAGTAATAAGGAACAAAGCAAGATTAGTGGCTCAAGGTTACACTCAAATTGAAGGTCTTGACTTTGGAGAAACTTATGCCCTGGTTGCTAGATTGGAAGCAATTAGAATCTTGCTAGCCTATGCTTGTGCCCACAACATCAAACTCTATCAAATGGATGTAAAGAGCACATTTCTCAATGGTTACATAAATGAAGAAGTATATGTTGAGCAACCTCCCGGTTTTGAAGATGACAAGAAGCCCGATAATGTGTACAAGTTGAGAAAGGCTTTGTATGGATTGAAACAAACACCAAGAGCATGGTATGAGAGATTGAGAGATTTCCTACTCTCTAAGGGATTCAAGATGGGAAAGGTTGACACCACTCTCTTCACCAAGAAGCTTGCAAATGACTTGTTTGTATTGCAAATCTATGTTGATGATATCATATTTGGGTCAACAAACCAAGATTTTTATGAGGAGTTTGGCAAGATGATGGCAAGTGAGTTTGAGATATCCATGATTGGAGAGTTAAGTTACTTCCTTGTTCTTCAAATCAAGCAATTGAAGAATGGTATATTTGTGAGTCAAGGCAAGTATATCAAGGACGTGATCAAGAAGTTTGGCATGAGTGATAGCAAAGCTATTAGTACACCAATGGGGACAAATGGTATGTTGGATAGTGATGCAAGAGGCAATATGGTGGATCAAAAATTGTATCGGTCTATGATTGGAAGCCTACTCTATGTGGCCACATCAAGGCTAGATGTCATGTTTAGTGTATGCATGTGTGCAAGATTTCAAGCCTCACTAAGAGAGTCATTTGAAGGATACAATGAGAATATTGAGGTACTTAAAGCATACACAAAATATTGGATTATGGTATCCCAAAGGAGCAAGATTTGAGTTGATTGGATATTCAGACTCCGATTATGCGGAATGCAAAGTTGAGAGAAAGAGCACATCAGGCACATGTCAACTATTGGGAAGATCACTTGTGTCTTGGTTATCAAAGAAGCAAAATAGTGTAGCACTTTCAACTGCCGAAGCAGAGTACATTTCGGCCGATAGTTGTGCTTAATTACTTTGGATGAAAGCTACTTTGAGTGACTTTAGAATCAAATTCAAGCAAGTGCTATTGCTATGTGACAATGAGAGTGCAATTAAGTTAACCAATAATCTAGTTCAACATGCAAGAACAAAGCACATTGATGTCAGCCACCATTTCATAAGAGAATACCAACAAAAAGGGGATATTTGCATTGAGAGTGTGGGCACCGAGGATCAACTTGCTGATATATTCACCAAGCCATTAGATGAGAAAAGGTTTTGCAAGCTAAGGAATGAGTTAAACATATTGGATTTCTATCAACAGAATATCATCGACAGTCCTTCAAGGGGTATCCCACGAAGGTAGATTGATCGACAGTGGTGCGCGTAATCAAGAATAAGAAGGCAACAGAGACATAAGAGTTAGATAGGTTCAGGCCGTCTACACGATGTAATACCCTACCCCTGTGGTCTATTGATTTGTATTGGCTATCATATGATATTGCATGTGTTTTGAGGGGGTCCCCTACCCACCTTATATAGCCGGGGGTAGGGTTATAAGTCGGTTAGATCTAAGAGATAACCGGTAAGTAATAATAGATTACAAAAATTATGTGATCAAACATATCCTAACAGATCTCGTAGTATCTTCGAGATATTGCCCTTGATGTCTTGCGGTACATGCCAAGCAATACCGTACACCATAGGTCTTCATCTTGTGGGCTGGACCGCCCTTGGAAGCGCAGACCATGTAGTCTGTCGTGGGTATCCAGGGTCATACCCCCCACAGCTAGTCCCCAAGCGCATTGTATCCATTGTGCAACACCGTGTTGAGCTTATCCGAGCAGTTGTAAACAAAGCCTAGCAATCAAACTCATAATCCGACCACTCTAATGAGTCACCGAGTAGTTGTGGACCATAACTGACCAACTTAACTGTCCGGCCGCGCACGGGCTTACTCAAGTATGGCTTGCTAGAAGGATGTAAGGAGCTCAAGTTCAAAATCAAATATTTCCTTGCAGTGGACCAAGTGTGCCCACTTAGAGTCCAACCATGAGAAAGGGAGATAGTCTTCTTCAACTTTAAGAGGCACGGAGTCTTCTAGATTAAAGAAAACACACTCATCTCAAGGTGAAGTGTGCCCACTTAGTCCCCGAGCCTGACAGTTGGTGATGTGGTCACGGGTGCCAAGGTCTAGAAAGTAGAAGAAAGGCAAAAAAACCAGCTGAGTAGGCGACCAGTCCACGGGCAGAGCCCTGAAATGAAAGCCCACATTCACCACAAGGTAAAGTGTGCCCACTTAGTCCCCGAGCCTGACAGTAGGTCACGTGGTCATGTGGTGCTAGGGTTAGAAACAACGGTAACCAAAAAAGTCCCCAGTATGGTGAGAAACCGAATCATAATGATGACATAGTCCTTGAGCCACAAGTGAAAATCTTGGATAAATCAAGAAGTGCTGATTACTCAAATCATGGAGAAAAAACTAGAGCAAAGGTTGTATAGTAGAAATTACTGAGCCTTGATGGTATTGCGGAGAGGTTGGTGAATATTCAGCGTGTAGTACCAAGTTGCATCGACAAATAGGCGATTTGGGCCATAGTTGCACGGAAGCTTAGATAATGGCCCAGCTCGCCACTTCGGGGAATTCAGAAAGGCACAAATTAGCATGGTGCGGTTTCCCAAAAACCCTTGAATGCGAAAAGTAGGTTGGGTGTCTTTATAACTATGTTGCCGCACTCCGCGCTCCCACCTTTGCCACTTCGCCACTTTGTCTTCCTCCTCACCCTTGTGCTCCCCATTCGCATTCACACGCACTCCACCGCTAGGGCTAAAAAGCTTGCGTAAAGAGGCTAGTTCCAATCTAGATCTGAGGGATGGCGTCGAAGAGGGGAGGTGGTAACACGAAAAAGGCAGCCGCCAGAATGAGCCGTGACAAGGAATGGGTACCATCACTCATGGGGGAGACAGAGCTCAACAAGATGGTGGAGGCAGGTGTTCTTCCTGACCGTGTCACCACCGGATGGCGTCCGGTCGATGGTGAGCCCTATCCGATGCCACACACCGATGAACTTGTTGTATTCAAAGACTACTTCTAGCGTGGATTAGGGCTTCTAGTACATTCTTTCTTGCAGGATCTGTTGGAGTATTGGGGAGTGAGCCTATGTAATCTTCATCCAAACACTATTTTGCACATTTTTGTGTTTATCCACTTCTACGAGGTTTGTCTTGGCATTCTTCCCCATTTCAATCTCTTTCGTCACTTTTTTGGCTCAAGAAGAAAGGAGGGAGTGGTTCCAAAGTTGTCGGTGGTGTGTATCTAAAGCTCCGCGATGGGATGGTGGGCGAATACATTACTATGCCGCTGAATACCTCGTTGAAGGGGTGAAATGCCAGGTGGTTTTATATGAAGTAGAGTCATCCTACCATCCGATGCGATGTCGACCAGATTCTTGAGAATCATAGGAGCTGGTCGGAAGAAACCCACCAGTGCCGATACGGGATAGGTGAAGGAGATCCTCGAGCTAATAAGGGGTATGAAGATGAACAGAGTGGTGGTGGTGGTGAACTTCATACTGCAGCGTGTCCAGCCCTACAAAGAGAGGGCCTACGCGGGCTTTGACTTCAAGGGAGATACCGATAGCACCCAGGAGAGAGCGAAGAACCTAGCAAAGGAGGCTGTGCTACATCGGGCTGCTAAACTATTCGCTCCAAACATGTCGTACACCATGCTAGGGTAGCCGAAGCCCTTCAACTTCATGAACCCACCTCCTCAGGTAAAAATCTCAACTGTTGTTCCTAGTGCTCTTTATCTCATGCCGACACTGAGCAGTGGACTGATTCGTTTGTGGAAAGTTCCGTTGGAAGGAACGGGTGGTGTACTTCTTGGGCATTCTGAGGGGCGATTGGCCAAAGGCAGTGGACACCAGGCCGACCACTCAGCCAGAGGAAGGTGCTGTCAGCACCTTGCCCAAATCCGGAGGCGGAGCTGCTAGTTAGAAGGAGAGTCCCCCTAGTATCGGAGAAAGTTTAGGGGAAAAGGGCAACGAGAGATGAGCTGGCCTGAAAGAAAAGAATAATAGCGGATGTAGCTCCCCGCAAGCCGAGCGACATCTCACTTGGTGGTGATTGGACTATTTGGACGTAGAATGCGGTGATATCCAAGTGGTCGGATGGCGACGAGGCTCTAGTAGCTCCCCCTCCGAGCACTAAAGCGCCATCGCGCAACACACGCGTGGAGGTGCAATCGAAGGGAGGGGAAGGAGTCCCCGAGCAGTAGGCGAAGAAGACTCCGATGGTGAGGTCTGCAAGACCTCCAGCCCAGGATGCATGGGTTGATCCCAAAGTAGTGCCTAGGTGCTCGGGGGGGGGGGGCAGCGCCAGTTTAGAATCGTTTATCGGGAAGCTAATGTGTAAGTATCTTTGCCTTGGGATCGGTAGCTATCTGATTTTTATAATTGTGGTGATCGATGAGCTAATCTGATGCAGAATGGGGCACAAGGAGGATCTGAATCCTTTAGGCTAGACTAGCGAGCAGTCGGGGGCTATTCAAAGTGCAGTGGAACTGTGGACAAACCCCGTCCTAGAGTCCCCAGGTGCTCATTGATTTGCGGAGGATTCAACCACCGCTGTTGATGGAGTTGGATGTGGAGAGCGGTTAACAAAAATGGCGGGCAATTTGATGGAGACGCCAGGAGTAACGGCGAGAGCCACTAAGTCTTCAGAGGTGGGAGTGGGAGCTACCGACGCCATGCTAGAATCTAGAGCATAGAGGCCAGTAGCATCGGAGGAGCAAGCAGCATGCCCTAAGATGCCATAGGGCATGGTCGGATCGCTCTGTGCAGGCACCGAGCCCCTAGGGAGCTCCACCGGCTATGAAGGAAGAGGACAAGTTCGAGGAGATTGAGCATGAAGGATCACGATCTCAAACTATCCGCATCTTCCACAAGCGAGGGGACGAAGTTGTGGTCATGGAAGAGGAGGACACCACCAAGGAAAGTGAAGAGGCTATGATCCACCCTTTCCATAGCTATGAAGCAAATTGAGGTTGGTATTGTGTCTGCGGTGTCCATCTTTGGCATTGGAGACTAATGGTCCTTTATAATCTTGGTGCTTTGAAGGGCATAGCATGAACTATCGTACAATAGCAACATTTGATCAAAAGGATGGAGCCCCTCACCGAGGAGAACGAGAAGCTGAAGGTGGCGATGAAACTGATGGAGAAGAACATCCAGAGGGCCCAATGTGAAAGGGATCTTGCTGAATCAAACACCAAGGACCTAAAGTACCAAAAGGGGACCTTATCCAAGCAGTTGAAGACCATCTCCGAGTAGCTGGAGCGCACCTCCGAGCAGCTAAAAAGCATCTCCGAGCAGCTAGGGCAGCACCTCCAAGCAGCTGAAAAGTGTCTCCAAATAGAAGAGAGGTATTGTAGATCGGTGAGTTTGTTCTACATTGCCAAACAGTATTGATGTTGCTGTCGACCGTTACATTTGTAGATCAAGATGCAGGAGCTTGGCTGGTTGCATCAGGTCATTGGTCAACTCCAAGAGGAGAAGGAGAAGGTGTCTGCGCGAGCGAAGAAACTGCTGGAACACCTGAAAATTTTTACTACAAATTAGCAATTAATTCTTAGCATTTATAAAATTTTCAAGGTATTTTAATTTAGGCCAAATAATTAAACATTAGTTAATAAAAATAACTATAGGGTTTAGAAACATGTTTGTTGCATTCATGCCGAAGCATATTGTTTTTGGTTGAGTGTAGGGCTAGATGATTTGAAGTTGAATTCAAATTCCATTTGAATTTGGCTTAGAATTGAAAAAAATAGATTTGGAAAAGAATTTGATTTTGAAAAAAAAACTACCTTTCTCCATTCTTAGCCCAACCCTAGGTTCTAGCCCAGCCCCCTTTTCTCTTCCTTCCCGCGCTGGCCCGCTGGCGGCCCAGCCGCGCCTCCCCTTCCTCCCTTCTCTTTTTCTCCTACTCTGGCCTATTCGCTCCGGCCCACTCGGCTCTTTCCTGTGCCAGCCCACTCTATGCCCGTCCGCACTGTGCGGCCTAGCTCGGCCTTCATCACCCACATGCACCCGCTCACCCTCTCTCTTTTTCTCTCACTACACTGTTGGCCCCGCCTATCAGCGCCTTTCTCCTTCCCTTTCCTTTCTTCTCCCCGACGTGCCTTCCTTTCTCCACCGCCGTCGATGGCGCTGCCCGGCATGGAAAGCCACCTCCGCCCCGCATGCAAGGTAGGTGGCCAATACCACCCAATCTCCTCACTGCCCTTACTTTTCTTGCGCACCGCCCTGTCCTATAAAGCTCCACGCTGACCCCTTCCTTCTCCCATCCACTGCTCTCGCTTTCCTGTCGCTACAATCCTCCCTCACCCATGCCTCAGAACTTGACGTCGACGACTCGACGAGCTTCACCATGATCTCCCACGGGCATAGGTGTCTTCATTTTGCTATTTTGTCCTTGAGTTGCTCGGTTCTTACTTAACCCACACCATCGCCGTTCTCTAGCCACCATCGCCATCGGAGACCCGTCTCTAGAGCCCATCCCAGATGCCTGCAGACCCATCCAATCAACCCACGGTGAGATCCCCATTCTTCCCATGCCTTTCATTCATCTTTTTGCCCTCAGGAATGCCAGTACCGGAGACCTCTCGACACCGTCGGTCATGGCGCCGCCGCGGACCCGATGCTCCGGCGAGTACCCCATCTCGACTTTACGTCCTTCATGTTCGTGCGCTCATGTAGATCATCCCCGTGCATTTTGTTTCGATCGAGGAAGTCCTAGAGCACCATTCTAGCGACCGCCACCGTGTCTATCTTGCCTGCCTGGCCATGGCATATAGTGCCAGTCAGATCTGGACGGATGGCTCTGATCTGCGTGTACCGATTCGGTACATAATGGGTTCACCGTGGACCCATGGACCGGCCTAGTGAAGCCGCGTCAGTGCATCCACCATGCCATGTGGTGCACCGAGCGAATCCCTAGCGCGCCACGTGTTGTCCAGTCAGCGCTGCGGTCAACATTCAGTCAAGCCGCGCCCTTTTTGCATTAAAGCCCTTCTGTTTTCATAGAATCAACCCGGCAGTCCAGATTAATTATAAATGCATATCAGTCCTATTTTTATTTGTTTAGGTCCCTGTATTTTCTAGAATTAGTACCCACAGTCCTATAACCATGTATATTAATATTTTTTAATTGTTTTAATTCAAAAATAAGTTTAGTTTATTTACAGCAATGCCATTACATCTTATTTCGTGCATAACTTTCATGTTTTAAGTTTGATTTGAGTGATTCTTTCGCTCACATGTTCATAGCAGTATGTAGAACAGATTTATAAGCTTTTCAACTTATGTTTTTATTGTTTGGTGTACTATTCGAATAGAAGTCTATCATGTATGCATGGAATGATTGGAATGATGCTTGATTGGTGATTGGAACACGATTAGAGGGTGAGACATTTGAGGTGACTGAGGACCCACAATAGGATCAGCAGTACTTCTAGGACAACTTTGAGGATAGGCAAGTGTACCAAAGGCCCCTTGTTACCTATGTACTATTACCATTCATATTCATGCATGTGTCCTAATTTGAAATACCTTTAAGGACTTTACCTAGATGATTACTTGTACTACATATCCTTGATACCTAGGGTTTTTTTGTAGGCATTTTGGATAGATGCTACAGTGCTTAACATAAAATATTTGTTAAACATGACTAAAGGCTATATGTAATGTGATAAAATGGATTTTTTTAGCAATAGATAGGGGGCTAGAGTATGGGGTTGAAGTACTCTAGTGCCTCTCCATAAGGACTTAATCCTAGAGCAGCAACCCAGGAGGTTATGTACAACCCTAAGTGTCATATAGCTCTGACTTTAACCAGTTAACTAGATTGTACTAGCTCGTCTGTAGCTTCTAGTAAGGGTAAGAGGGTATCTTTCCTTTTTCTGCTAGGATGTGTGTACTATGCTATGATGCCCATGTGTGCCACTCCTTAGTAGCTATGACTTGTTAGTGCGACTAGCTAAGGGTTTCATAGTGAAATCCTACCACACTTCCTAGGTAGAGGTGCAGTGGGCCTTACAAACCCTAGCATTGGGAATCATAGCTCGGTGGGTAAAGATGTATAATTTCTGTAGAAATATTTAACCTGTTATAATAGCCATGCTCACGGATACGAGCGGTCTAGATCCTTCAAGATTAGTGGTTACTGTGGGTGGTGGATGGTTGAGAATTGAGATAAACATGACTATACTTTAATAACACTTGGGATTTGGGACTGTTCATTAAAGTAGTGATTCAGGATGCTAAAATCTGATCAACTAAAATTGCGAACCGTAGTCAAACAGTGTTAAGCCTTTTGAGCCTCATAGATCCCTTTGATATACTTGCTAAGCATGGTGAGCTTACACTTGCTTTACATTCAATGAAAATCCTGGATGGGTAATAGATAATGGATATGAAGACTTTCTAGAGGATGTCCAGGACTACTAGGGAGACGTTCACCAGTTGGAGTCCCTATGGCAGTTTAGGGTAGTTATTTCGCTGTGATTGTAATAATATTGCCATCGAGCAAACTTTGTATTAACTATTATGATGAGATATGCAATGTAATAAGTAGTTTACTTTGATACTATTGCAATTTGTGATATATGTGTGTGTTTGGACATCCTGGGCACCCATATATGAGTACTTGGTTTTGCTATGCAAAATTAGGTGCGACAAATTGGTATTAGAGCTATAACTGACTATAGGATGATCAACCTAGTTAGAAATGGATGTTTCTAGGATCACATTATCTTTATTTTACTACCTTTAATTTGCTATAAAATTTTTGCTTATATTATGTTCTTTATCTGTTGCCAAAAATTACTTTATTCTAATACTCAACCTTTTCATTCTTAAAGATGACCTGCACCAGGCAGACCCCATGCAAGAGGACCATCGTGATGCCCACCAGGAGGACCAGGTTCACATTGGGCAAGCGTGTCCTGACACATCTAGTGGGAGCTCTAAGGAACCTAGGAAGAGGAACCACCTATGGAGGTGCCCATGGGGGAACCTCTGGAGGACTGTGCTGGAAGATCCAATGGATGAAGAAACAGAAGAGGGGCCTATGTTTGAGGAACCCATTGAGATAGAGGAGTCTAAGGAGGATCCTATGGAGGAAGAATGAACAAGGTGGCCAAGAAGGAGCTGGTGACCCCGATGATGGAGATGACTCTGATATTTCTAATTCTGATGGAGGTGATGATGGTGGAGATGGTAATGGTGGTGATGGTGGTGGTGATGGAGGAGACGGTGGAAATGGGGGTGATGATAGTGATGATGATCATAATGCATTGTTGGCTTAGGGGTGGACCGTGGAGATCCACTATGACTTGGAGGGGGATGCCTACTACCATTCCAAGCTTCTCACACTTGTACATCGCTACCACAGCCGGAGGCACTATTCAGTACGGGACGGAGCATTGGACCCACCTCGACTACACCGGCATCTAGGAGACAGAAGTGTACATCCACTGAGGGGGCTCGGGTGCGCTACATCCACCGTGCCATCACTGCATGGCTCATGCGTGCGGACTATCATCAGGGGCATAGCTCGACAGGCATTGGTGGTCAACCGTGACCACCACTTTCGACGACATCGCCTGGGAGGATGACTGATATCTTCCCTGCCGTCGGAGTAGCCAGTCTACATGAAACATCGCTGCACCACTTGGAGAGGTGAACCTAAGGCTAAGACCTACCTTGTTGTGCTTGGCTAAGACCTAACACTAACTTGGATCAGGCCCTGGATGAGCTCGATGTCATGGGGAAGGCATATCTACAGCTTGCCCGTGAGAATGCTACACTGAAGCAACAACAAGCAGGTCCAGATGTGGAAGCACCAGGTGTACCTACTCAGTCACCCCCAAGGAATAGAGGAGAGTTTGGAGACCCCAACACCAGCACCAACGTCGACCCATACCCATAGGAGGAAGTCTTAAAAATATGTAATAAACATGCGTAGATGTGCGAGAGAGTGTTTAGTTTCTTTCTTTTAATGGTTGAACATGTGTTACTTACATGGTTGGATGTTTATCATTATAAACAATGCTTGATTTGGATCTTTGATATGATTGTGATGACTTGTGGGCATGTCCATGGTCATTTAGTTAAGGTTAAGGTTTAAGGATATTATGAATAAACTGGGTTTCGTTTTATCATGCTGTCCAATTGTGTATCATTCTGAGCAGTCCGTCTTTATCAGTTCATATCTTATGTTCTAGTTGTCCAATGGTCATGAAAATTTTATGGAGATAAGTAGACTTCAACATCTTTCTTTTGGCTCTGGAATCACCTCAATACCTATTGTGAATTGTGAGATACAGCTGTTGTAAGTTGAGGTTTCTATGCTGTCAGAATTCTGGAACAGTAATGCTTGTCGTCTGTATTTGACTAAGTAAATGTCAGAATCTGAAAAGTGTTCTAAATGAAAGTTGTAGAGAATTTCATAAGCTTTCCATAAAGGTAAAATAAGCAATCAGATGATAAACAGAGACTGAGATATGCTCGTTTTACTGCACTGTTGTTGTCCAACTCGCCGGAAAAGTTTAGAATAGTTATCTTGTTGTATACCCTACATACATCTCTTGTCTTGATCTTGTGACACCTACTCTTGTTACACCATTATCTTTTAAGAGTTATATGATTGGACATGTGAGACTTATATGATGCATCTATAGATGGTGAACACCAGGAGGAACAACTAGGGAGGTGAGGACCTACCACCACCTCCTCTATTCACCATAGAGCAGCTGATGATGATGCAGACATAGTTGCTTCAGTAGATGGCCTAGAACATGTAGAACATGGGGCAAGGGAATGGGAATGCACCCCCTCATGTCAAAGATAAGAGGGGAGAGTTCCTGAAAGGACACCCACCAAGTATTTAAGCACTCTACCGACCCACTCTAGGCTGACGACTGGCTACGTGCCATTGAGAGGCAACTGGAGATTTCCCAGTGTGATGACAAGGAGAAGGTTTTATATGCTTCTAGGACAGTTGCAAGGAGATACACTGGATTGGTGGGACTCATTCCTGCTTCGGCCATACCAAAGCTAATCCCATCACTTGGGTCGAGTTCCACAGTGCCTTCCGCTCTCACCACGTGCCTGCGGGACTAATGAAGCTAAAGAAGAAGGAGTTCTTGGCTCTCAAGTAGGGGAGCATGATTGTTGTTGAATATCGTGACAAGTTCATACAATTGTCATGGTATGCATCAACTGAGGTAGATGAGGACGAGAAGAGGCAAGAGTTGTTTATGGAGGGCCTAAATGATGGTCTCTAGTACCAGTTGTTGTCTCATACTTTTGCTAGCTTCCAATAGCTGGTGGATAAGGCTTTGGTGATTGAGAACAAGCGCCGCCAGATGGAGGACAAAAAGAGGAAATTTCAAGGACAACAATCCAGGAGCAACTCTCGTTTTTGTGCCAACCCTCAACAAGCTCAACCTCAGCAGCGCTATCAAGGTCAGTCAGGTCTAGTCAACCGCAACCAACAACCCAGGGTGCACAGCAGCAGTAGCAGTATAAGGCACCAGCTCAGCGCCAGCAGCAGTCCAACAATGTACCTATGAGGAACAATGCCCCTAATGCTCCATAGAAGAATGGAGCACCAAAAGCGCAAAATGCAGTTAATGATAATAAATGCTTCAATTAGTGGAGAGCTGAGACATTACTCCGATAGAAGTCCCAAGAGGATGGCTAACACATAGCAGAATTATGTTCGGGGGAAGGTGAACCATGTGACTACTGAAACAGCTTAGGAGGCACCAGATGTGGTGATCGGTACATTTTCGGTCAACTCTAACTCAGCTACTAGTACTTTTTGATTCTGCTGCTTCACATTCCTTCATAGCATATACATTCATAAAGAAGCATGGTATTCCAGTAAGTGTTATGAAGAAACACATGTTAGTAAGCTCACCTAGGAGGGGAAATGAAAGCAAAGTGGATATGCTTAGCTGCTAGGCTCAGCATAAGGGAGGTAGAATTTCAAGCAAACCTTGTAAGTCATAAACTCATCTGATATTGATGTCATCTTGGGTATGGATTGGTTAAGATTGCAGAAGGCAGTTATTAATTGTGGCAATAGTTTTGTGAATCTTACCACTCCATCCGGAGAGGAAGTTGAGTATGTGGCAACACAGTCAGCTGTAGAAATCTACCGGGTTAATCAGTTGGAGGGCACAACCTTAGAGGATATAAGAATAGTAAATGAGTATCCAGGTGTCTTCCCTGAGGAATTACCAGGTATGCCACTTGAACAAGACATTGAGTTTGTAATTGAACTTTTACCTAGAACTACACCCATAGCTAAGAGACCTTATAGAATGGGAGTGAACGAATTAGCAGAACTTAAGAAAATATTAAGGGAATTGTTAGATAAGGGTTATGTTCAACCTAGTTCTTCACCTTGGGGTGCACTAGTACTATTTGTAGAGAAGAAAGATGGTACACAGAGAATGTGCATAGATTACATATCACTTAATGAGGTCACAATTAAGAACAGATACCCACTACCTAGAATTGATGACCTATTTGACCAATTGAAAGGGGCTTGTGTGTTTTCCAAGATCGACCTTTGATCTGGATATCATCAGTTGAGGATAAGACGTACTGACATCCCCAAAACTACTTTTGTGACCCGATATGGACTATATGAGTTCACAGTCATGTCCTTTGGTCTGACAAATGCACCTGCTTACTTCATGTATCTGATGAACAAAGTGTTCATAGAGTACCTTGATAAGTTTGTCGTCGTGTTCATTGATGACATATTAGTGTACTCTAAGAATGAAGAAGAACATGAAGAACATTTGAGGTTGGTGTTGCAGAAGCTTAGAGAACATCAGCTTTATGCTAAGTTTAGCAAATGTGAGTTCTGGTTAAAAGAAGTATCTTTCCTTGGTCACATAATCTCTAATGGAGGAGTTAGCAGTAGATCCCAAGAAGGTTAGAGACGTGTTGAGTTGGAAGCCACCTAAGGATGTTAGTGAGATTCGGAGTTTTCTAGTTATGGTTGGGTACTATAGGAGATTCATCGAGGGATTCTCTAAATTAGACAAGCCCATGACTGCGTTGTTAGAGAAGAATGCTAAATTTGTATGGACTAAGCAATGTTAGGACAGTTTTGAGGAGTTGAAGAAGAGATTGACTTCTGCCCTAGTGCTCATCTTACCTGATCTCACCAAAAGCTTCTCTATCTATTGTGATGCCTCACGGCAAGGTCTAGGCTGCGTTCTTATGCAAGAAGGCAGAGTTGTTGCCTATGCATCTAGACAGCTGAGAAAACATGAGTTTAATTATCCAACTCATGATCTAGAATTAGCAGCTGTAGTACATGCTCTCAAAATTTGGAGGCATTACTTGATTGGTCATAAGTGTCAGATTTATATAGACCATAAGAGTTTGAAGTATATATTCACACAGTCAGATCTAAATCTGAGGCAGCACAGATGGCTAGAGTTAATCAAGGATTATGATTTGGATATGTATCACCCGGGAAAGGCTAATGTTGTAGCAAACGCCTTGAGTAGGAGGAGTTATGTGAACATGGCCTATACAACTCAACTACCTAAAGGGTTGTGCGAGGAGTTCAAATACCTGAATTTGGGTATTGTGGCTAACACCATGGAGTTAGAGGTAGGACCTACTCTAGAACAAGAGATTCATAAGGGATAGCTGAATGATGAGAGGATCAAGGATATTGCGGAATGTATAGTGATTGGTAAAGCCCTAGGATTCCACATGGATGATCAAGGGATGGTATGGTTTGGCAAAAGGATTTGTGTTCTAGAAGTGAAATCCATTAGGGAGTCAATTTTGAGGGAAGCTCATGACTCAGCCTATTCCATACACCTGGGGAGTACTAAAATGTATCTTGATCTTAAAGAGAGATACTGGTGGTATGGACTAAAGAGAGATGTAGCTGAGCATGTGGCCATCTGTGACACTGTGCTAAAGAGTAAAGGTAGAACATCAGAGGCCAGCAGGTTTACTACAACCTATGAAGATACCTGAGTGGAAATGGAAATAAGTTGGAATGGACTTCATAGTTGGATTATCCCATACACAAAGAGGATTTGACTCTATCTGGGTAATTGTAGACCGTCTGACAAAAGTGGCACATTTCATTCCTGTCAAGATAACTTATGTGGGTGCAAAGTTGGCAGAGTTATACATGGAAAGGATTGTATGTTTACATGGAGTACCAAAGAAGATTGTTTCAGATAGGGGTACACAGTTCACATCACATTTTTGGTAGAAATTGCATGAGGTCCATGGATATGAAGTTGAACTTTAGCTTAGCTTACCATCCTTAGACAGATGGATACACTGAGAGAACAAATCAGATCTTAGAGGATATGCTAAGAGCTTGTGCTCTACAGTATGGGACAAGTTGGGATAAGAGTTTACCTTATGCCGAATTCTCCTATAATAATAGCTACCAAAAGAGTCTTAAGATGGCACCGTTTGAGGCATTGTATGGTAGAAAGTGCAGAACCCCATTGTTTTGGAATCAAATGGGGGAAAAGTCAAGTCTTTGGACTAGATGTTTTGCAACTAGCAGAAAAACAAGTACAAATAATAAGGCAAAACTTGAAGGTTGCACAGTCTCGATAGAAAAGCTATGTAGACACGAGAAGAAGAGATTTGGTGTTTGAAATCAGGTGACTTTGTTTATCTCAAAGTTTCACCTATGAAAGGAGTTAAGAGATTTCATACCAAGGGAAAGTTGTCACCTAGGTATGTGGGACCATTCAAGATCATCAATAGGAGAGGAGAAGTTGCTTACCAGCTAGAATTACTAGAGCAGCTTTTTAGGTGTTCATGATGTCTTCCATGTGTCACAACTTAAGAAATATTTGAGAGTACCTGAGGAACAACTACCTTTGGAAGAACCGGATATCCGAGGGGATCTATCATACAAAGAATATCTAGTGAGAATCTTGGAAACAGCGGAGAGAATCACAAGGAGCAAGGTAATAAGAATGTGCATGGTTCAGTGGAGCAGACACTCTGTGGATGAGGCAACTTGGGAAAGAGAGGAAGATCTAAGAACTGACTATCCCAATCTCTTTGAACCATCTGAATCTCAGGGACGAGATTCATCTTAAGGGGGGTAGGTTTGAACTGGATATCCAAGACAATCTATCATACAAAGTATATCCAGTGAGAATTTTGGAAACAGCGGAGAGAATCACAAGGAGCAAGATTATAAGAATGTGTAAGGTTCAGTGGAACAGACACTCTATGGATGAGGCAACCTAGGAAACCGCAGCGCCGCTCGCCTACAAACCCCAAGCTGAACCCCTCCCTCTCTCCTTTTCATTTGCCGCAACTGAGCTCACGCACCACCATCGTCTGCCTGCTCCTAAGCCCCAATCGATGATGCCGACGCGCCTGTGAGCTCTGATGTACTCCACCGTGTTCGTAGGTGGCCTCAATTCTTCATTTTGGTAACGGAACGATCAGATTTCACTCACTCGCGCTCTTTGTCTCTCTCCAGATCACCGCCACCATCGTCCCAGCCCTTCAGAGCTCTCCCAGATGCCATGACCACCTCCATTGGACTCGCGGTGAGCTTCTCCACCTCCCCATGCCCCCATTTCATTGAATGATGCCCTGGAGTGCCGTATCGGTGAGCTCTAGTCATGTCGGCCATGGCGCCACCGTGGGACTATCGCCTCGATGTGTTCCCCGCCCTAGGTTTGCACCTCATTGAGTTCACAAGCACATTTACTCCAATCCTATGTGTTTGGTTTGTTCTGGGGTGGTCCAGAACACTGTATCCGGCAGTTCACCGAGGCGCACAGCTCACCGTCAGCCATGGCGGGCTCACTAGAGACATTGTGTAGCCGGTGGGGGATCTCGCGTTCGTTCCTCACCGTTGGATCTACGCGGATGGCTTTGATTAGAGCATACCCCTTGGGTCTTAACCAGTCCACTATGGGCTGTGGACTAGGCCCATAGTGCCACAGTCAGCGCGTGTCCATGCACACATGGTGCACCGCGCCACTCACGCATGGGCACATGGCTGCCTAGTCAGCCGACGACGTGATCAACTATGACCCACCAGACATTTTGCAGATTAGTCCCTCGGTTTCTAGTGAATTAACCCGCGGTTCAGTTCAGTTCAAATGAATTATTTTTTAGTCCTGTTTTTATTCGTTTTAGACCCTGCAGTTTTAGGAAATAGTGCGCGCCGTCCATAATACGTTATAATTCAAATTTTAATTGTTCTAATTCAAAAATGAGTTTTATTTATTTATAGAAATGCCATTGGAACCTTATTTCATGCATAACTTTTGTGTTTTAAGTCCGATTTGAGTGATTCTTTTGCTCATGTGTTCGTAGCAGTACGTAGAATAGTTTTATAGGCTTCTTAATCTATGCTTCTACTGTTTGGTGTACTATTCTAATATAAGTCTATTTATATGCATGTAATGATTGGATTGGATGCTTGATTGGTGAATTAGAACATGTTTAGAGGGTGAGCAGTTCATGGTGATTGAGGATCAGTAGGAAGATCAGCAGTACTAGGAAGAGAACTTTGAGGAAGGCAAGTGTTAGCAAAGGCCCCTTGTACCTATGAACTTCACAATTCATATTCATGCATGTGTCTAAATTTGAATTACCTTTAATGACTTTACCTAGATTATTACTTGTACCACATATCCTTGTTACCTATGGTTTGGGATGCATTTTGGATAGATGCTGTAGCGCTCAACATAAATAATTGTTAAACATAATTAAAGGTATTATGCAATATATTAAAATGGAGCTTTTTAGCAACAATTAGGGGGCTAGAGTACGGGGTTGAGTGATCTAGTGCCTCTCCATAAGGACTTAATCCTGAAGCAGCCACCCAGAAGGTTTCGTACAACCTCGAGTGTCATATGGCTCTGACTTTAACCTAGTTAACTAGATTGTACTAGCTCGTCTGTAGCTTTTCGTAAGGGCAAGAGGAGGGCACTAGTTGGTATGTCTCCTTTCCTGCTAGGGTGTGTACAGTGCCACGACCATGCGTGCCACTCCTAGAGGAGGGACACATACAGCTAGACGGCTGAAACCTTAGTAGCTACGACTTGTTAGTGCAACTAGTGAAGGGTTACATAGTGAAACCCTACCACACTTCCTAGGTAGAGGTGTTGTGGGCTTTGCAAACCCCTGGCATTGGGAATCATGGCTCGGTGGGTAAAGTTGTACAATTTCTATAGAAATATTTAACCTGTTATAACAGCCATGCTCACGGATACGAGCAATCTAGATCCATCATGATTAGTGGTTACTGTGGATGGTTGGGAATTGATATAATCTTGATTATACATTAATATCACTTAGGATTTGGGATTATTCACTAAAGTAGTGATTCAGGATGCTAAAACTTGAACAACTAAAATTGCGAACCACAGTCAAACCGTGTCTAGCCTTTGAGCCTCATAGATCCCTTTGATATACTTGCTAAGCATGGTGAGCTTACACTTGCTTTACATTCAATGAAAATCCTAGATGGGTAATAGATAATGTGTATGAAGAGTTTCTGGAGGATATCTAGGACTACTAGGATGATGCTCACCAGTTGGAGTCCCTAGTGGTAGTTTGGGTTTAGTTGTCCGCTGTGTGTAATAATGTTGCCTAATGAGCAAGACTATGTGATAACATTATGATGAGATATGCGATGTAACAAGTACTTTACTTTGATATTATTACAATTTGATGGTATATGTGTGTTTGGACATCCTGGGCGCACATATATGAGTACTTGATTTTGCTATGCAAAATTAGGGTGCGACACAACTCCTTCATGTGCAAGATGCAAAGTATCCCAAATTTACTTGGCAACATCCACACCAATCACTCTATTGTACTCATCACCATCCAAGACACTAGGGTAGCACACTAGTGGCTTGACCGTTGAGGTGGATGATTCTCATTTCTTCCATGGTTGGATTCTTGGGATCAACTGGTGGCTTAAATTCATTACAAACGACCTCCCAAATGCTAGGATGAAGACCTATAAGATAGGCTCTCATCAAGTGCTTCCACTTGGCAAAGTTAGTCCCATCGAAATGAGGTAACTTGCCCGTGGGCACATTGATGAAAGACTTGCGATCATGGTTAGTCATAGACATAGAGGAATAGTTGAAGGATACGACAACATATTTGTTATCATTATTCTTCTTGCCCTTTCCTTTCTTATCCTTCTTGCTATGCACTTGGTAGGACTCATCATCATCAGCATCTTCAGAGCTGCTAGTAGCTCACTTGAAGATGAATTGGAGGCTTTTGCTTCTTGTTCCTTCTTTCTCGCTTCTCTTCTTTTTCTTCTAGCTTCTCTCTTAAGTCTTCTTTTTTCTTTTCTTGTTTTCTTCTCTTCTAACCACTGCTGCTCCTTTTTCTTCCCTCTTGCTTCTCTTTTCTCTTTTGTAGCTACCTTTCTTCTTCATTTTGAGCTTTTTTGGCATCAGTTGCCTCTAGCTATGGGAGCATGGAGTTGCTTGTTGTAGAGGCGCTAAGCTCACTACTGTCGATGTCATGTAGCCCAACATCCTTCGGATCAACATTGATGGGCTTCACAGCACTGGATCCTCCCCTAGGCTCCATACCTCACACGGTGAAGTGCACACGAGGTAACCTTGGAGAGGCGCTTCTTGCGGACAACGAGGTTGATGACAAGCGGGTAGCATCCCAGTCTCACGACGTGGGAGGGATGGTCCCTCTAATCAAAGGTGATCGGAGATTCTAACCAGCTGAGGAAGGTGGGACGGCTATCTCAGCAGCGCATGTGTCCCTATAGCGTACCTTGTGCTAGTGCTTGGACTAGATGGCATCGAATCTATCGAAGATCATGATGCATTCGTCAGCATCGGGGAAACCGTCTCTGTCCTTGCCCGCTGTGCTTCCTTTCTTGGCTACCGCATCTTTGCCGTCCCCTTCTTTTGGCCCGCCGGCCTATCATAGGAAATGTTTGAAGAGCTCATAGTCCTTGTAGAGGTGTTTGATAGGGTAGGCATAGTTGGTGCATGGACTGTCCATGAGCTTGTTGAAGTGGTCAGGCAGTCCCTATTGGGGCTACTTGCCCATGCGATCAGCCATGGCGACCAACAGCGGTGTTGTCCAATTGGTGCCGATCCTTTTTGTTCTTCTTGCCCCTCTATGTGGAGGGGCCCTTGTCTTGGTCCGTGTGCTTGGCCTTGCCTTTGTCCTAGCCCCTGTTGAAGACCGCTCCGATCGCTTCCTCGCCGGAGGCGTGGTTAGTGGCGACATCGAGTAGGATGCAGGGTGGTATGGGGTTTTAGGCATCCAAGCTTGTGGATCAGGGACTCATAGGTCATCCTAGAGAGGAATGTGTTGATGATGTCCACGTCGACTGACATTAGGGAGGGAGTTGCATCAGTTGGGAGAACCTACGGATGTAATCCCATAGGGACTCGCTGGGCTCCTGCTAGCAACTCTTGAGGTCCTAGGAGTTTCTAGGGCAGACATACATCCCCTGGAAGTTCCTAACAAAGACCCCTCTGGAGGTCTGCCCAGTTGCAGATGCTGCCGTGTGGGAGGAATTCAAGTCATGCCCGAACATGTTCCCCCACGCATATGGGGAGATATTGAATGATGAAATAGTCATCATCCACCCCTCCAGCTCGGTAGGCAAGCTGGAAATCTTTGAGCCAAATACCAGGGTTTGTCTCCCCAGTGTACTTGGTGATGTTGGTGGGCAGTCAGAAGCGCTGTGGGAACGGCGCCCTCTGAATACGTTGGTCAAAGGCCCATGGTCCTAGGCCCTCAGGGCTAGGACTTCGGTCGTCCAACCGATGACCGTGCCTAGGTCACTTTTCACCGCTCCCCTCGATGGTTTAGCTAGGATGCGTGTCGCCTGCTCTCATCGCTGTCCGGTGGATGTCATCATCATGTCAGGCCCGATGCCAGTTGCTAATGATGCTACGAGCATCCTGGTGTGGACCAGGCCGCTAGTGTACCGACGGTCGGTGCGGAGCAGGCATTAGGTTGGATTGAGGCGTGACTGCTGCCTCCCAAGCCGCACCTAGCGGCCATAGCGATGAGCGGATGGAGCAATCCGTCTGGCATGTCCCCGCTCCCCTAGTGGGGAGAGAGGGCACGTGTCGGAGTCATGACGCGGAGCTTTCCGGTTGTTGAACGATGGTGGCTTCTACTAGAACCCAAAGGTTCCAGTAGACCGCCCACTCCTAGGGGTCGATGGGCTCGAAAACGCCGCGCAGAAGCATTGCTGCAACAGCGAAGTTCTAGCTAGCCCGAGCGAACTATGGGAGATCGTTCCCCTCGTTCATGATGTCATGTTGGACCTAGCGGGTGTGACCCAGGGCGCCGCCTATCGGGTTATGCGCATGGGGCATGATGTGCTGCACCGAGCTTGTCGGAGTAGGCCGTAGCTGGTTATGCCGCCATTGTCGTAGTTCCTTGGCGTGCGCTTGTGCAAACGCGATGGCCCCCACACACGGGTCCAGAGAGGTGTGAGTTTGTGCAGACTCTGCAATGACCAACGGCTGTCTCAGAGCGTCCACCACAGTGCACTCCCGGGATGATGGTGGCTAGGTGCCACATCACCGATGCTAGAGTCATCACTCTCACCCTCGTCACCCAGGAGTTCATGGAAAGTGGTAGGAGCATAGCTCGCCATTCCCACAAATTCAGATGTGAGGGGGATGGCGGTAGCGTCCCTCAGAGCCCATCGAGCCCACGCATCCATGGGGGATGTGAGGCCATAGGGGAACCAATCAGTATGGTGTCCATGATGCGGTCAATACAGTCCCTCCAGATAATCGGTGGGAGATAGTAAATAGAGAGTAAATTTCAGTATGCATATTACTCACAGCGGGGTTTGAGCAGAGAGTTTGCTCGGAATGAAGCACAGATGCCTCATTGTTGAAGTCATCATGCGTCTCGGAGCGGATGGAGAGCACCCCTCTAATGGGCGCCAAAACAAGTGCCTCCTCGCGAAGGTGTAGTATGCTGAGCCAGTCGGCGATGAAGTCTAGGCTTCCAAAGAGGAAGGTCTAAGATGGCTCAAAGACTGGTGGAACCCACATCCCAACCGATGGGAGTCCAGGAAACTTCAATGTGCCAAAGTGAGTCGTATCGCCTGAGTCCGCCGTGGTGAAGGTGGCGGAAAAGTGGGCCATCTGATGACCAAAAAGTGTTGAACGTACAACATCTTCCACACGTACGATGCCAACTGTCGGTGCACAAAATGACCAACAAGTAAATATTTGTAGTTTTACCATACATTGTGATCGGAGGTGGCCTAGCACTCAATGACATAAGGTTTATACTAGTTCAAGCAACGTGCCCTACGTCCAGTTTGAGTCGATCGGTGACTTTATTCCTAAGCCAGGTGCTCGAAGTTTGTAGTAGGGTTACAAATGAGAAGGAGAAAGATGGGGGGTACAAGAGGTCCGGTCGGACTCTGGTCAGAAGGGACAAGAGCGATAGGAGCTCCGCTATGAGCTAAGTGTTCAAGCATGTGCTTGAGGTTCGAACCTGGCGGTTCTATGGTTGTGAACTAGTGAACTTGATTGATCTAATGAATCTAGAATTACTTGAAAGTTGGGAGAGAGCAGCATCCCCTTTTATAGATGAAGGGGATGGACTTACAAGTGAGGGGGAGCGAGTATGTATGGTTCTGAGCCTTGCTACCGATGTCAGCGGGTATAGGATGATGGTAGGTGCCCACAATACTGTTGAATGTCAGATGCACATGGGAGGTGGTGTTATCTTCTTCAGGCATGGTAGATGTCAGCGCCTGCCACACTGTTGATACCTAAGGTAGGCAAGGGGTTTTTACCATGTTCGTTTGGTATGGTAAAAGTCGACGCCCACAACACTGTCGATGCCCAGAAGCATGTGGGAGGGCCTTACTATGTGGGAGTTAATGGTGCCCACAATACTATAGAGAAAAATGTCGGCGCCTACAACACTATTTGTGTCAGGGAGGTTGTAGAATATTGTTTATGCAGGTGTATAGGGTACGGTCCTTGGTATCATGGTTTGACTTGTGCACCCTACCTTGCTTTCTCTATTCATTCCCCAGTCCCTTCCAAGCAGGTGTCGCACCCAATTTTGTATAGCAAAACTAGGTACTCATATATGTGCGCCTAGGATGTCCAAACACACACTTATATCACGAATTGCAATAGTATCAAAGTAAAGTAGTTATTACATTGCATATCTCATCATAAAGTTAATACAAAGTTTACTCAAAGGCAATATTATTACATTCACAGCGGAATAACTAGCCCAACTGCCATAGGGACTCCAACTGGTGAACGTCTCCCTAGTAGTCCTGGACATCCTCCGAAAACTCTTCATATCCATTATTTGTTACCCATCCGGGATTTTCATTGGATGTAAAGCAAGTGTAAGCTCACCATGCTTAACAAGTATATCAAAGGGATCTATGAGGCTCAAAAAGGCTTGACACTGTTTGACTGTGGTTCTCAATTTTAGTTGATCAATTTTTAGCGTCCTGAAATACTACTTTAATGAATAGTCCTAATTCCCAAGTGATATTAAAGTATATTCATGTTTATCTCAATTCCCAACCATCCATAGTAACCACTAATCTTGAAGGATCTAGACTGCTCGTATCCGTGAGCACGGCTGTTATAACAGGTTAATTATTTCTATAGAAATTGTACATCTTTACCCATTGAGCCATGATTCCCAATGCCGGGGTTCGCAAAACCCACTACACCTCTTCCTAGGAAGTGTGGCAGAGTTTCACTATGAAACCCTTAGCTAGTTGCACTAACAAGTCGTAGCTACAAAGGAATGGCACACGTGGGCATCGTAGCATGATGCACACCCTAACAAAAAAAGGAAAGATACCCTCTTACCTCTTACTGGAGCTACGAACGAGCTAGTATAATCTAGTTAATAGGTTAAAGTTAGAGCCATATGACACTCGGGGTTGTACAGTCCCTCCTGGGTTGCCGCTTTAGGATTAAGTCCTTATGGAGAGGCACTAGAGTACTCAACCCCTGTACTCTAGCCCCCTATCTGTTGCTAAAAAGCTCCATTTTATCACATTGCATATAGCCTTTAATCATGTTTAACAATTATTTTATGTTAAGCGCTACAGTATCTATCCAAAATGCCTACCCAAAAACCTAAGGTATCAAGGATATGTGGTACAAGAAATCATCTAGGTAAAGTCCTTAAAGGCATTTCAAATTAAACACATGCATGAATATGTATGGTAATAGTTCATAGGTAACAAGGGGCCTTTGGTACACTTGCCTTCCTCAAAGTCGTCCTAGAAGTACTGCTGATCCTGCTGTGGGTCCTCAGTCACCTCAAATGGCTCACCCTCTAATCAGTGATCCAATCATCAATCAAGCATCATACCAATCATTACATGCATACAAGATAGACTTTCATTAGAACAGTACACCAAACAGTAAAAACATAAGTTGAAAAGCTTATAAATCTATTCTACATACTGCTACGAACACGTGAGCGAAAGAATCACTCAAATCGGACTTAAAACACGAAAGTTATGCATGAAATAAGATGTAATGGCATTCCAGTAAATAAACTGAACCTATTTTTGAATTAAAACAATTAAAAATATGAATTTCCACGGTTATAGGACTGCGGGCACTAAATCTAAAAATATAGGGTCTAAAGTGAATAAAAACAGGACCGAAAAATAATTACTTTGAATTCAAATGGACTGCGGGTTGATTCTGAGAAAACCGAAGGGTAAATCGCAAAAGTGCTCGGCGGGTCACGGTTGACCACGTCACAGACTGATTGGGCGGACGCGTGGTGCCCTCTGGTTGGCGCGGTGCACCACGCATGCGTGGGCGCGCTGATGTGGAGGGGTGGACCGGGTCCATGGCCCAACCGGTGGACCGGTCATGTATCGAAACGGTGCATCTAATCCTAACCGTCCAACGCAGATCCGATGATGCCAGTGCATGCGGGTCAGCTTCCGGCGTCAGTACAGTGACTCCGGCGAACTTGCCATGGCCGGCGGTGACTGTGATCGATGATACAGTGTCCTAGCACACAAAACAGAGAGCTATTGTGTCCACGCCCCGCTAAACGTCACTGTTCGACTGCCCGTTCCATCGATTCACTCTGCGGCACCATCAAGTCCTGTATTTGCCTTTGATTGCCTTGCCTGCCGTGTTTGCCTCTGTCTGCTGCCTGCTTTTGTCAATGCCTCTGTTTGGATGCCCAGGTGGCCAAGCCGTGCTAGGCCTATTCCTCTCCTCCCAGCGTGCATTCACCATCACCATCGTCGCCTATCTTGTGTCTGTCGTATACCATTGCTTGTCTTGTTTACATCTGCCAAGTTGAGCTAGGTTGGCCTTTCCCACCCTCCCTTTTTTCTCTGTTGCAATGAATGCCGTTGCCGGCCACATCGCGCTGTCCTTGCTATCGCCTGAAGCCAGCTCTTGTGAGTGAGTAGCATGGAGCTGCATGCATGTGCTTAGAGATAGGCCAGTAAAAGCTAACGTCTCATCAAGTTCTGTCCGCTGTCTTCCATCTTTTTAGCAAGTAGCCAGTGCACCTTACAGCAAGTAGCCAGTGCACTATATAGCAAGCAGCTGAGCATTGCTACAGCAGACCTTTTCCTCCTCTACCTCTGCTACCGGCCTAGATTGGCCTCTGGACTGTGTCTGTGCCGAGCCAGCACCCGATTTGGTAGCGCCTGCATCGCCTTGGTCCACTCCCCGCGCCATTCTTGTTCCTCTCCATGGTCTCTCCCAGGCCATATCAACCACAACACCGCCATGGCTAACCACCGACGCCACTGCCCGGCACCGTGCGAGCAGGTGCGCCCTGAGCCGTGCACGGCTCCGCGCCTTCCTCTCACTCGCCAGTGCTGTTTCCCCTCCAGTCACGCCCTGGCTACGCCGCCATTGTAGGTCCCACGCTGCCCATGCTCCTCAGCCCCATGCTGCCTACGCCAAGTCCCCATCGTGATGTGCCACTGCGCCCGCAGCCACCATGCCTAGAGCTCCGCGCCGGTTCGTGCATCTCCCCACTGACCTGCTGCTGCAGCCCGCACCTCAGGTGGCCGCGCCGCTCCATCTCCGTAGCACCTCACTACCGCCGTCCGCTGCGTGAGCTCTTGGTCATGTTGGAGTGCCGCTCTCCCACTCCTCCATTCCCGACTCTGTCTTCCTCGCAGCAGCGCCTTGCCTCCACCGGCTGCTACCGTGGCTCTTTCCGTCTCCCTGTGCACGCAAGCGCGCAGCTCGCCTCGAGTCTCCTCTACATCGCTCCATCGTTTGTGGCCACACCCGCTGATGCCATAGTGCCTGCACCCCCGCTGCCATGCCGCTGGCGACCACGCTGTCCTCGGCCATCACCGTTGCTGCCGAGCTTCCTGCTCTGCCTTGCCTCCTCTTCACACGCGTAGGTGCATCGTGAGCGTCTAGACGCCATGCTCTTGCAAGCAAGCAAGGTAAGCTAGCGACCTGGCTGTGCATGCTAGCTTGTTGACATCCCCCCTGCGTCACACCTAATTTGTGGATGTTTTCTTGTAGGAAAATAATTCTAGAATACATTAAGAATACTGCACGGCCTGTTGGGCCACAGATTGCGCGGCTGGCGCAAATCGCGCCAGCTATTGGCCTACGCCCTGTTCCAGCGCTGGGTCGGCCGTGTGCCAATCCCGCCTGGGCCGCCACGCCCCTTACGCATCGCGTGGGCTAGCCATCCACTGGGCCTCGCGCCTCTATAGGCCGCTGCGCCTGGTCAATGGGCCGCACAGCGCTACTGGGCCACCGCCGTGCCTTACTGCGCTGCTGGGCCGGCCGAACACACCGTCCACGCGCTGGGCCGCCTTTGCCGCCACGGCCTGGGTTTTGAGTTGGACGGGCCAGTCTTGACCGGCCAGGCCTAATGCGGTCGTGGTGCGTATTTCGCTTTCTGCTAGTTTTATTAATTGTTTAAAATGGCTGAGGTTTAGTAAATCCATAATAAATCAAATAAAAATCATAAAATAGTGAAACTAGTCTTGTTGACTCTCTAAAATTAGGATCTACCTATTAGTATATTTTGTTCACATAGTTCGATAATATTTTTGGGAGCTATATAATTAATCTAAGATACTTACTATTGCAAAATATAAATTTGTAGGAACTTTCATGATAAATTGGTAATAGTAGTGGATCTAAAATCTTTATAGTAGGTTCCTAGCAATATTAGCTGCTCACCATAATTTTTGCAGCTCTAGAATAATTAGTTGCTAGATAAATAATAATGTCCTATTGTGAATAAAGAAACACCTTGGTTTATATAACTAAAAGAATTGTTGGAAAATAACGCCTTATCCGACAACGTGTTTATGTAGCCTAAGTACGGTCGTCGTTAGAACTAGCCCGTTAACTCGAGAGGCGTACGTCGTATTTTACGAGCCACGATTGCAATCGACTAATTGTGTCTTTGCATTGCATCGCGTTGCATATCATATAGGTACGATGATGGATCAACGGATCAATTGAAGGATGATTGGGAATCCAAAGGTGGTGTAATGGTATTCTCTCTAGGAGATGATGCAATGGGCTTGCTATTCAGTTGTTGGTGGATGATCTGAAGATGTTGATACTAACTTTTAAAATGTCTTACCTAGGCAAGCCCCGATGCATAACCCCTACTTTCTGCAGTTTAAATTATAGTTGCGCATTAAGTTTTAAGGAGTTGATTGAAACCCACTTGCATATACATATCTTTATCCTATGAGTCTTACTAGTATGACAGGAGCGTATAGATTGCTATTCTACAGGACTCTGGTAAAAGTCGAGTGATTGCCTATCACTCATGAGAGATAGGAAATATATTACTGTATTATGATCATTTGGAAAATATAAAAATGATGGAAAGGTAAAATGGTGACCAAACAGGGATATAGTTTAGGTATTGGTGGGTGTAAGAGGTTGTGTCGCCGTGGATGCGGGGCATGGCTTGGTTACACTGCTTTCCCTGTCTGGTCGGTTAAGGACCGGTCCTTGCATAAGATTCTAGGCAAGTCACAGACTTATTATCCTGAGCACATACTTAAGTATGGGCGCTTAGAAGGCTTGTTGCTCTCTTGTCGTGGATCCGGCTCTTTCCGGACCGACTGTCAGGGTTTTATTTTGGTGGAGGAGGTCCTTGCACCGCACTAAGTTTGGGACTCAGGGGTGGGGGCTTGGAGTCCCAGTTTGGATGGGGACCTAGACATCTGGGACAAGAGAGTGATGGGTTGGTCCTGCTTGTGCCTGGGGTACAAGCGGGGCGTGTGTTTTTGGGGTACCTAGCTGGGGGCATTGATTCATAAATCGTCGGACGATCCGGTACGGCTTGTCTATGGTTTAGCATCGTAGTAAGAACTGAAAGATAAAGGATGGAAGATGGACAAAGGAAATCTGATTGCTTACCACCTGCTTGAAAGTAGCATAGGTGCTTACATAGAATGGTTAGTTAATGAATCAATGCGGCTATTAATAAAAATCAAATATAAGGACGCACGCTTAGTAATGCTTCCTGTAAATGCAATAAACCCACAAGCCAGATAGCCTTGCATATCCTTGGAGTCTTTTCTTTCCTCCTATCGGGTAAGTCTTGCTGAGTACAATTGAGTACTCAGGTTTTTATTTTCCCCTGTTGCAGGTGACAGGTGGATTCTAGAGCTGACCCTTGTGTGTGGATATCTCCTAGTGGGCTCGGCGAGGAATCCTTTACGCTGCGATCGTAGTTTTTATTTACAACTCTCACCAAATATTTTTATAAATGAAAGTTTTATAATTTGTTATCATATTGTACATATCAAAGTTTCATCCTGTCATGAATAGATATTTATTTCCGCTGTAATTCTGATCACATGTTGATATTCCGCTGTTAAATTAAATTATTCATAACTCTAATAATATGATTACGTTCCGCTGTTATACAATAACTATTATACTCTGATGTTGTACTAAAAGTGGTGTATGAAATGGTTAAGAATGATGTAAGCTTTATTCTCTCATTTGTGATCCTGATGGCAAAAATGTGGATTTTTGGGTTCTCCCCTGGGGTGTGCCCGACGGAACCGAGTAATTTAGTGTACTCCCTTGAGTGCTTAGTGTCTAATGGAAGATAAGCACTCCTATGAGGCATTAGATTAGGCGGTTCTGCCACAGGTGGTATCAGAGCGCAAATGAGGAAATAAGGCTTTGAAAATCTTTTCTAAACTAAAATTTGACAACCCATTTTTACAAAAAGTTAGGACATTGTTATGCGAAGTTATATAAGTAGCTCTATTATTATGGTATATATCTAGTATAGATGGCACTCTGCTGACTTAGGTAGGATCAATCAAGTTTCTGCAGGTACACTGACTCGAGCATAGTCCGATAGTATCGACTAGTTATAGGGAGAGAACGATGTGCCAAAAAAATTTGAGAACGGTTGCCCTATATTCGGCAACAGTGAAAGGACGTATAGGATGTGCATGCATGCATATCCTATTTGTGCATTATAGCGCTCGTATGGCTTGCTGATACGCTACCCCTAGGTGTCACATGTGTTGTATTGTGCACGATAGACTTGTTCCTGTTCCAGAGTTAGGTCTACACTGTGGCTTCGTGTTTCGTGTTCGCCCATGGTTAATGCCTGTCATGACCCACATCTCTCCGTACCCCTTTTCTATGCTCTTGTCGGACCCTTGCCCTACAGTTGTACTAGTCAGTAATGGCCTCGAACGTCGCTCGCCTTGAACGCGTGAAATTTGGTCAATTCATCATAGTGATCCCGTGCAGGAACCCTAGTGAACCATGCCAGGACCACTGAGCGCTCCGCCTTTATAAGCAGAGCCTGACTTAGCTATTGGTGTCACCACTCGGTGCACTTTAGCTCGCTTAGCTTTTCCTTTGAGACAGCTTTTTGCTCAGCCTTCCTCACCACCACCGCTAGAAATGGCAGGAGCCTGGGTTAGTAGTTACTGCCTGAATGTTGAGGGTTTTCCCAAAATCCTGCATGCCACCCTACAAAAGCTCGAAGTCAAAGATTGTCCCGAGTATGAGGGCCATGAGTATGAGATGCATGGCACCGATCGGTGTGAGGTTACCGTCTACATTGGGAAGAGTGAAGAGTTCCCCGATGTCACTGAAGCCTAGAGTGTGACCACAACTGAGTGTAGCTTCACCGACACCTACCAGGTTGTGGCCCGCAAAGCCTTGTGGCACCTCTGCCAAATCTATGAAGAGCATTGCCCGTACCCCCATGCGGTTATTTCCTCCTTTGGACAAGAACCGGCGGGTATGGAGGGCTCGCATGGAGGCTTTGCAAGGGCGGGATGCGTAAGAGGATAGTCCAACCATGGTGCACTTGACCACGTACCTGCTCGCTCTAGATGAGCAGTATGATTGGCAAGCCTTGGAGCTGAGGGCGTGCCATCAGCGCACCGAGGAAGCCGAGATCTTCAACCGGATGCTCCAGGTGTAGCTCGCCAAAGCGCATGCTGGTGCTGCAGCTGCTGAGAGTCGGGAGGCTACCATGGAGGAAGCTCTAAAGGAGGCTAAAGACCGACATGTCCATCAGCTGGGTGAGGCCTATCTGTTCATGAGGGCCAGGCAGAGGACGTTGGCTGCTGAAAGGTAGGATGCCCCAATCTTGGAAGGGATCCCTATCCACCCGCCAGAAAGAAGAAGAACTAGTGTTGTAGAACCGCCAACACCTCCACCAGTCGGAAGTGTTAAAAGTAGAACCCTTGGTTCCTCTCACTCAGCCATTTCCCCGAGAAGATGTAGATTAGTTGCCTTAGGGTGTTGTACCCGTAGTAGTAGTGCTTGTTGTCGCTGTCCCCCGGTATTGTACTCTTGACGTTGTTGTTCGTCCGTAGTTGTTGAGATCATCCGCCAGTAGGGAAGGTGAATGCTGTATCAGGAATGAGAGCCTGAATGCCTATATGATGTACCCGTATAAGACCGTTGGAACATGCATTTTATTTAGTTCACTGTGTTATTGCGTTCATGTACCTTAAGTTCGTTAGATGTGCTTAAGAGTGTCATGGGTGATATTCAGCGGGTTACAAGAGAAGTTGCCATTCAGATACCAGTAGATCAGCCATGGTTGGATAATATAGGACACTATATCGACTAATTGTGGATGTCCTAATAGAACACTTGAATCTCTTTAAACCAAATCCGTCGTTGGATTTGAATTCCTTGTCCCTTGTTGTGAAGGGAACCTTTGTTGCTTGATTTTTTTCCCTTGCAATACTCTCCTTACTCTGTGGTCTATGACCCCACCGCCTTCATGGCGTGTAAGTTGGTAGTAGTTGCCTAGTTAAAAGCTTATGGTGCCACGACGAAACCGAGGGCTCCCTGTGGAACAGCTGTCACATGTGACGCTGCTCGGCACGCGCTGGTATCGAGGTTGTTGACCAAGTACCTTTACCAAGTTACACTGCCATACCACTTTTGCTACAAATTTTCTCCTTGGAAATATTCAGGGTGTTCAAATGGGAAATCCACAACGAGTTGATGCAGAAGTGTTCTCTCAAGGTAAACAAGAGGAGGTGGTTTTGAAGGAAGAAAGTATGACGTGGTCTCAGTCTACACGAAAGATGGATGTGGTCGAGTAAAGGAAATAAAAGGAAGAGTAGTAAAGGAAAGTTAGCAGTGGATAGTCGGGAGTAATTGAAAAGCCTGAGTGGATGTCATGTCCTAAGCCCTGTGTTTAGTTGACCACGCTACGCATGTTGGGTCATTTCGCTGCGTGTCCTACAAATGTTGTCTGTATCGGGCCTTTAGCACCCCGTTTTTCGCGTGGCCGCGGCATCGTGCCGCACTCAGTCGTCCTTGTGCACTGTGCACTTTTCCTTTTCCCTAGCATCCGATCAGCTCTCGACTCTCATGCCTCGTCCTTGTACCGGACCCCCCCTTCCCTCTTCTTTTTCCTTGTTTTGGTGACACGACCACCCGCACGCCTACCTCGTCGAGCGGACCCCCCTCTCATCTTCTTTATTTTCCCCCTACCGCTCACGCAGGAAGCGCACCATGTTTTTGACCTTATCTCCATAGCATGCACCATCTGTGTATCCCATCCCTGTCGCATCCACTTCCTGTGTGTTGCGTCTCCCCTCCGTTCGCCTATATAAGATACCCTTGATCCTTGCTCTTCTTCTTCATCCCCATTCCTCTCGCATTCACAGCAGAGCTATGAAATCCAGTCGACGTTGTGAAGCTAGGTTCGTCTGTCTGAGGTGATGGTGTGATCTGAGAAGAAGAAAGGATCCGGTTCATCGAGGAAGTTCGAGTTCCCTTTAGTTAGTTGGTCTTAGGGTTCACGATGTTTGAGTTCTGGGAGTCCTATTTCTGGACCATATGGTGCTATGCCATATTTTGGATAATCATCTTCTTGTTGTTTCTCCATTGCCCTCGTCTATCTTGACTTCTGGAGTAGGTCTCGATTGTACCGGGTTGCTCTTAACCCTGTATCCCTAGATCCCCTGTGTGGTAGCATTCGAAGTCATGTAACCTTTCGTGTAATCCCTGATCTACGTACTGTAATCGCATTTTCCCTTTTTCTGGTTCCAGCTTCGAATCTCGGGACGAGATTCTTTTTAAGGGGGTTGGTTATAACACCCCTGGTGTTATGAGCTCGTTTAGCACCCCGATTTAGGCCCAAGTAAAAATTTTCAAAACGAGTTTCTCAGGTTTTTAAATTAAAACGTTCTTGAGGCAATAAGCGAATCCTGTATGACTTAGTTTCGTGTACTTAAATAAACGCTCAACTTAAATTACGTCGCGCGTAGAAATATTTAGGAATGTCAAGCGACGATGTTAGCGAACAGGTTGTCCTGTTAGATTAAGCAGGAAAAGCAATTTTTATCAATAAAATAAAGTCTCTTAATAAATAGAACGAGATATATATACTCACAAGTTTATTTTCTTAAGCACGAACGGATGAGAGCGCGAGCAGCAGTTTCGTTTATTTTTCTAACGTACAGCGAACTAGTTGATTAGCATTTATTACCGTCGCGTCCTTGCACCACGACGTGTCCGTTTGCCTGGCCCTGTCGTGTCCATGCCCCGCTAAACATCACCGTTCGACTACCCGTTCCATCGATTCACTCTGCGGCACCATCAAGTCCTCTGTTCGCCTTTGATTGGCTTGCCTACCATGTTTGCCTCTGTCTGCTGCCTGCTTTTGTCAATGCCTCTGTTTGGACGCCGTGGTGGCCAAGCTGTGCTAGGCCTGTTCCTCTCCTCCCAGCGTGCGTTCACCATCACCATCGTCGCCTGTCTTGTGTCTATCGTATACCTTTGCTTGTCTCGTTTACATCTGCCAAGTTGAGCCAGGTCGGCCTTTCCCGCCCTCCCTTTTTTTCTCTATTGCAATGAATGCCGCTGCCGGCCACGTCGTGCTGTCCTTGCTATCACCTGAAGCCAAGCTCTTGTGAGTGAGTAGCATGGAGCTGCATGCATGTGCTCAGAGATAGGCCAGTAAAAGCTAACGTCTCATCAAGTTCTGTCCGCTGTCTTCCATTTTTTAGCAAGCAGCTAGTGCACCTTACAGCAAGTAGCCAGTGTACTTTACAGCAAGCAGCCGAGCATTGCTGCAGTAGACCTTTTCCTCCTCTACCTCTTCTGCCGGCCTAGATTGGTCTCTGAACTATGTCTGTGCTGAGCCAGCACCCGATTTGGTAGCGCCTACGTCGCCTTGGTCCACTCCCCGCACTATTCTTGTTCCTCTCCACGGTCTCTCCCGGGCCGCATCAACCACAACACCACCGTGGCTAACCACCAACGCCGCTGCCCGGCACTGCGCGTGTAGGTGTGCCCGAGCTGTGCGTGGCTCCGTGCCTTCCTCTCGCTCGCCCGTGCCGTTTCCCCTCCAGTCACGCCCTGGCTGCGCCGCCGTTGTAGGTCCCGCGCTCCTCGGCCCCGTGCTACCCACGCCAAGTCCCCGTCATGACGCGCCACCGCGCCCGCAGCCGCCATGCCTGGAGCTCCGCGCCGGTTCGTGCATCTCCCCGCGACCTGCTGCTGTAGCCCGCACCCCGGCTGGCCACGCCGCTCCATCTCCGCAGCACCTCACTACCGCTGTCCGCGCATGAGCTCTTGGTCATGTTGGAGCACCACTCTCCCACGCCTCCATTCCCGACTCCGTCTTCCTCGCAACAGCGCCTTGCCTCCACCTGCGTCGCCGCGGCTCTTTCCGTCTCCCCGTGTCACGCAAGCGCGCAGCTCGCCTCGAGTCTCCTCTGCGTCGCTCTGTTATTTGTGGCCACGCCCGCTGATGCCATAGTGCCGCACCCCCGCTGCCATGCTGCGGCGACGACGCTGTCCTCGGCCGTCACCGTTGCCGTCGAGCTTCCTGCTCTACCTTGCCTCCTCTTCACAGCGCGCAGGTGCACTGTGAGCGGCGAGACGCCATGCTCGTGCAAGCAAGCAGGGTAAGCTAGCGACCAGCTGTGCATGCTAGCTTGTTGACGTCACCCCCTGCGTCACACCTAATTTGTGGCCGTTTTCTTGTAGGAAAATAATTCTAGAATACATTAAGAATACTGCACGGCCTGTTGGGCCACGGATTGCGCGGTTGGCCCAAATCGCGCCAGCTATTGGCCTGCGCCCCGTTCCAGCACTGGGCCGGCCGTGTGCCAATCCCGCCTGGGCCGCCGCGCCCCTTATGCGCCGTGTGGGCTAGCCATCCGCTGGGCCTCGCGCCTCTACGGGCCGCGTGCGCCTGCGCGCCTGGTCGATGGGCCGCGCAGCGCTACTAGGCCACCGCCGCGCCTTACTGCGCTGCTGGGCCAGGCCGAACACACCGTCCGCGCGCTGGGCCGCCTTTGCCGCCGCGGCCTGGGTTTCGAGTTGGACGGGCCAATCTTGACCGGCCGAGGCCTAATGCGTCCGTGGTGCGTATTTCGCTTTCTGCTAGTTTTATTAATTGTTTAAAATGGCTGAGGTTTGTAAATCCACAATAAATCAAATAAAAATCATAAAATAGTGAAACCAGTTTTGTTGACTCTCTAAAATTAGGATCTACCTATTAGTATATTTTATTCATATAGCTCGATAATATTTTTGGGAGCTATATAATTAATCTAAGATACTTAATATTGCAAAATATAAACTTGTAGGAACTTTTGTGATAAATTGGTAATAGTAGTGGATCTAAAATCTTTATAGTAGGTTCCTAGCAATATTAGCTGCTCACCATAATTTTTATAGCTCTAGAATAATTTGTTGCTAGATAAATAATAATGTCCTATTACGAATAAAGAAACACCTTGGTTTATATAACTAAAAGAATTGTTGGAAAATAATGCCTTATCCGACAACGTGTATATATAGCCTAAGTACGGTCATCGTTAGAACTAGCCTGTTAACTCGAGAGGCGTACGTCGTATTTTACGAGTCACGATTGCAGTCGATTAATTGTGTCTTTGCATTGCATCGCGTTGCATATCATATAGGTACGATGATGGATCAATGGATCAATTGAAGGATGATTGGGAATCCAAAGGTGGTGTAATGTTATTCTCTCCAGGAGATAATGCAATGGGCTTGCTATTTAGTTGCTGGTGGATGATCTGAAGATGCTGATACTAACTTTTAAAATATCTTACCCAGGCAAGCCCCGGTGCATAACCCCTACTTTCTGCAGTTTAAATTATAGTTGTGCATTAAGTTTTAAGGAGTTAATTGAAACCTACTTGCATATACATATCTTTATCCTATGAGTCTTACTAGTATGACAGGAGCGTGTGGATTGCTATGCTACAGGACTCTGGTAAAAGTCGAGTGATTGCCTATCACTCATGAGAGATAGGAAATATATTACTGTATTATGATCATTTGGAAAATATAAAAATGATGGAAAGGTAAAATGGTGACCAAACAGGGATATAGTTTAGGCATTGGTGGGTGTAAGAGGTTGTGTCGCCGTGGATGCGGGGCATGGCTTGGTTACACTGCTTTCCCTGTCTGGTCGGTTAAGGACCGGTCCTTGCATAAGATTCTAGGCAAGTCACAGACTTATTATCCCGAGCACATACTTAAGTATGGGCGCTTAGAAGGCTTGTTGCTCTCTTGTCGTGGATCCGGCTCTTTCCGGACCGACTGTCAGGGTTTTATTTTGGTGGAGGAGGTCCTTGCACCGCACTAAGTTTGGGACTCAGGGGTGGGGGCTTGGAGTCCCAGTTTGGATGGGGACCTAGACATCTGGGACAAGAGAGTGATGTGTTGGTCCTGCTTGTGCTTGGGGTACAAGCGGGGCGTGTGTTTTTAGGGTACCCAGCAGGGGGCATTGATTCGCGAATCGTCGGACGATCCGGTATGACTTGTCTACGGTTTAGCATCGTAGTAAAAACTGAAAAATAAAGGATGGAAGATGAACAAAGGAAATCTGATTGCTTACCACCTGCTTGAAAGTAGCACAGGTGCTTACATAGAATGGTTAGTTAATGAACCAATGCGACTATTAATAAAAATCAAATATAAGGACGCACGCTTAGTAATGCTTTCTGCAAATGCAATAAACCCACAAGCCAGATTGCCTTGCATATCGTTGGAGTCTTTTCTTTCCTCCTGTCGGGTAAGTCTTGCTGAGTACAATTGAGTACTCAGGGTTTTATTTCCTCCTGTTGTAGGTGACAGGTAGATGCTAGAGCTGACCCTTGTGTGTGGATACCTCCTAGTGGGCTCGGCGAGGAATCCTTTACGTTGCGATCGTAGTTTTTATTTACAACTCTCACCGAATATTTTTATAAATGAAAGTTTTATAATCTGCTATCATATTGTACATATCAAAGTTTCATCCTGTCATGAATAGATATTTATTTCCGCTGTAATTCTGATCACATGTTGATATTCCGCTGTTAAATTAAATTATTCATAACTCTGATAATATGATTACATTCCGATGTTATACAATAACTATTATACTCTGATGTTGTACTAAAAGTGGTGTATGAAATGGTTAAGAATGATGTAAGCTTTATTATCTCATTTGTGATCCTGATGGCAAAAATGTGGATTTTTTGGTTCTCCCCTGGGGTGTGCCCGACGGAACTGAGTAATTTAGTGTTCTCCCTTGAGTGCTTAGTGTCTAATGGAAGACAAGCACTCCTGTAAGGCATTAGATTAGGCGGTTCTGCCACACACGTCGATACATATTTTTCAGGATATCAATGGTACTTTAACTTTAAAAATTAACAAACAACTTATATGTAGGATACTTCTAACTATAGCTTCAGCTGTAAGAAGTCAGACGCCACATCTTGGACTAGAAAATCTTCTGGATCATCATTGATTGGTGACCAACTGCAGCTTGGTATTTGTGCAAAGCAAGTTCTCTTAGTCGAACTATTGAGAGGTTAGATTCTTAATTATAGAATAGATTGTAAAACATGTATTGTGGAACACAAACTTGTTATGATTATTTTTTCCGTAGCACTTGATTACTAAAGAAGTGCAAGCTTATCTTTCGCGTATCGTAGGCATGAAGTGATGCGACAATTGATGTTGATGTTTCAATTTTGCATTTAAATTTAGAGTTATATTTTAACTATCTATCTTTCGTGAAGACTTATGTAAAATTGATTGGAACATTATGATTGTGGTATCTATTTTAGATAACAGTATAACACACGCTCATACATATGTTATCGTTGTATTATGTGTTTCTGTTGCAACGCACGGGTATTTACCTAGTAGGAGTATAAAGAGGGGAAAACTAGTTGGGCCTTTCATGAGCTGAAAATATTATGGATTGAACTCACCCCATGTATTAGTCAGACTGAGCTAGCTTGGTCAGGTTTTTATCATCCAGTTATCTATAATCAAATTGTTAAAAAAGAATAAGTTTGACTTCATCTTGTATACCTAGATGCAATATATTCATGTCCTACCCTCCTCGTAATCTAAGCGAGCGGTTGATGGTTGCAAATTTTTTAGAGTTTTGGCTCTGTTTGCTTGCATGTTTGCAGGATTCTCATACTCAGAGTAACTCGACTATTGGTGTCCTAATCCTTTTGGCTTGTGCTTGGCTTCATTTTTGCAGGTTGCTCCTCCTCGATCCATGGACTCGTTGGAGGTTGAAGGACATGCACTTTGACTTGATGTCAAGATTGTAGATTAACCAATTTTGCCAGAGATGAATGTTTTAACAGACAATCGAATTCTCAGCTCCTTGCATCTATGGTTAAGGCTGTCTCTTATCGTTAAGCTCTAAGCCATTATGGCCTGTTTGGTTTTCATCATAAAAGCAATCCGTGACAAGTGCTGGTGTTTGGTTCGTCATGGAATCAATTTGTGTCTCATGGAGTGGCTCCACTTATCAACTTCCGTACGCCATTAACGACGGGTGGAGTCATTCCTCGAAAAGTCTCGAATGGCTCCATACCAAACCGATCCATTCCGAGTGAGATGAATCTCCAAACCAAGTAGTTCCTTAGTCTCCAAGGCCAGTCTCTGTAGAAATTGAGGAAATCAGAAGACAAAATTTGTATGGTTATCAAGATCAGAAAGAAGATAAATAAAATTACGAATAAAGTCGCAAATTAGCAAGACAATAAACCCTACCTCTTGCTTGTTACCCTGTTGTAATGTGAAAAAATTTCACAATTGGGGTGTTCTCACTCTAATTTCTGTACTATGTTTGTAACGAATGAAAAATATTTATTTTTTGAAATAACCCCAGAAATCGGCGGCATCACACGGATGAGGAGTGCGATTTTTCTGAACCAAAACCCGAAAAGGCCAAAAGCCCAAACCAAAACAACTGCCGAAGCGGAGAGGTGCCAAAAACGGGGCCAAGCCAGATAGTGCTTCTGCGCGTCTGCCACCGCTTCGGCCGCCACCCGCGCTTCCCCTCCTTCCTCCCCATGGCGGCGCCCCAGCAACCTGGTAAAACCCTCCTGCGCCCCAGTCCTTCGCGTATGTCTGAACTCCAACCTCATTCCTGCTTCATCTCCATCTCCTCCTCCTCCCTCGCCCCCCCTTCTCCGCGCATTCATTTTCTTCTCTGCTCTCTCCAGCTCCCCTCTCCGGGTCGGCGCCCAAGAGGTTCAGGGCGATGGCCACAGACGTCGCGGC
Organism: Miscanthus floridulus; assembly: GCF_019320115.1. NCBI lineage: Eukaryota > Viridiplantae > Streptophyta > Magnoliopsida > Poales > Poaceae > Miscanthus > Miscanthus floridulus. The sequence continues at coordinate 32,301,114 of NC_089584.1, read as the reverse complement.
GGCGGCGGATCCTCCAGCCTCCAGGGGCTGTCCCGCGATGAAGGCGGAGTTCGCCAAGCACGCCGAGTACCTCAACGCCCTGGTACGGATCCCGTTTATGTGTCGCTCCAACGCTTTTGTGTTATAAGCGAAGCTTTCGCTTCTCGAGGTTTTTATCCCGCGCGATGCGCTCAAAGAGTAGGGGTTATCGTATAGGTTTGTAGGGTGGTGCGAGAAATTAGCTGCCAGGGCCTAATGTGCGCGCGCTAGGTGTTTGGAGGAATTAGTACGAAGCCAGATTTTGGATTAGGCGTCCACTTAACTGATATTGGCAGGATCACATTGGGTTAATCAATGTTGTTGAATGAGAATATTTCTGAGAGGCAAGTGTGCTGACCTTGCGGGCACGTAATTCATTTGCGTCAGGCCAACCTGCAGTCGATCCCCTATTTAGTTAGGCATACAGCACCTTTGCGAGAACTATGGTTCACTGGATACAATTATTCGTCTAGAGTTGACACCAAATTCCTCCCAAGAGACACTGTATTCTGCAGGCGATGTCAGCCATGATGTCTCCTGATTGAAGTCAAACTTTGTTTAGCATGTTGTTTTCTGATAGGATTGCGGATCCTACCAGCTATGGTTCGGAGGTTGTAGGGATGGTTGATCGGAGGACGGAAACAGGAACGACGCTGGGGCGCCGTGTTCACGATCTAGAGGAAGGAGGAGGAGGCTAGGGCTGTTATGAAGTCTCCTGGCTCCCTAAGGGAAGCCGAGCAGATTGATTGCTCTTGCTTAATTGTTTCAATTCCTTACAATAGCTATATATAGCAAATAATGAAAATACTAATGGGCCTTGCGCCCCCCCCCCCCCCCCTAATTCCTCCTGCGCCTAACTAGCCACTAGTGGGCTTCTGCCTTCGTGCATATGACCGACCGGTCATAACATCTCTCCCCGCCTGCTGAAACATCTCGTCCTCGAGCTGGAAGTCTGGAAACTGCTCACGGAATTCCTGGAGAGGCTCCCAAGTTGCGTCGTCTGCGGGCAACCCACGCCACTCAATGAGGACGCGCCAGATGCCCCGGCGCTGTTCAGCCCGGAGGGCACGCGCCGGCGCTGGGAGCAGACGCCCATCGAGGACCGGAGGGAGTGATGCTGATGTCGTTGGAGTATCGCCGCGGTGACGCTTGAGCAACCCCACATGAAAGATGTCGTGGATGCGGGCGCCCTTTGGAAGCTGTAGACGATAGGCGACACGGCCGATGTGCTCCTGCACCTGGAACGGCCCTGCATAGCGTGGTCCCAACTTGTGCTTCGCCCGTGGATCAAGAGACTGAGCAGTCCTGTGCAACAGACGCAGCCACACCCAGTCGCCCACCGCGAACTCCACGTCACGGTGGCCGGCGTCGTAGTATTTCTTGGACAGCTGCTGGGCTTGAAGTAGACGCTGACGAACCTCGGCGAGAATCTCATCACGGCTGCGTAGAAGAGTGTCAGCCGCAACCGTCCGGGCCGTCCCGGGCTTGTATGGCAGGATTGGCGGCGGAAGACGGCCGTAGACGACCTCGAACGGGGTGGCACGCAGGGCTGTATGGAACGTAGTGTTGTAACAGTATTCCGCCCAAGCGAGCCAATCGACCCACGCCTGAGGCCGATCCCCTGTGACGCACCGCAGGTACATGGCGATGACCTTGTTCACCACCTCGGATTGGCCATCAGTCTGCGGGTGAAAAGCCGTACTCATGCGCAGCTTGACGCCCGCCATCCGGAACAAGTCGTGCCACACGTTTCCAGTAAATACGGGGTCCCGATCACTGACGATGGACACCGGAAACCCGTGCAACCGAACGATGTTGTCGAAGAAGGCCCGTGCGACGGAGGCGGCGGTGTAGGGGTGGCCGAGCGCTATAAAATGCGCGTACTTGGAGAAGCGGTCGACCACCGTGAGAATGACCGACTTGCCGCCCACCTTTGGGAGGCCCTCGATGAAATCCATGGAGATATCCGCCCACACCTGAGACGGCACCTCCAGCGGCTGCAGGCCTGCAGCAGACCCGCCGACTGCAATGTCTCCGTCTTGTTGCGCTGGCACGTCGTACAATTGCGCACCCAGTCTTGGACAAGCGCGCGGTCTCCTGGAATGTAGAAGTCGGCGCGTAGACGATGGAGGGTCCTCTGGACACCCTCGTGGCCCGTCGAGTGAGCCAGGGAGAGCGCCTGGTGACGCAGGTCGTCGTGGTCGGGGACGTACAGCCGGCTGCCATGGAGCAGCAGGCTCTCCTCCATGCGCCAGGGACCTGGCAGGTCGCCGGCTTCTAGTTGCGCGCGAAACTGCTGTGCGTCCGCTGCTGTGATGGTGGCGCGGCGGATGTCGTCGACGAAGGCAAACGAGGGTCCCGAGCGAGCACAAAAGGCTGCGCCAGCCTTGCTGTCCGGATCAGCGTCGCGGCGAGAGAGAGCGTCGGCGACGGTGTTGAGGCGACCCGGCCTATATTCGACGGTGAAGTCGAAGCCGAACAACTTGCTGATCCACTGGTGCTGGGGAACGGTGGAGAGACGCTGATCCAAAAGATACTTCAAACTGCAATGGTCAGTGCGAATAAGAAAATGACGCCCCCATAAATATGGATGCTAGTGGCGCACCGCCTGCACAAGACCGATTAGCTCCCGCTCATAGGCCGCCAGCTTGAGATGTCGTGCGGCGAACGGCCGGCTGAAGAAAGCGATGGGGCCGGCGGCCTGGTGCAGGACGGCGCCGAAACCCGCGCCTGATGCGTCGCAGTCCACCATGAATAATTTGTCGAAATCGGGCATCTGGAGGACGGGCCCCGTGGTGAGGGCGTGCTTGAGCGCCTGGAAGGCCTCGTGGGCCTCGGCGTCCCAGGTGAACGCGTCTCGCTGCAAGAGACGCGTTAGGGGCGCGGCGATGAGGCCAAATTCCCTAATGAATTTTCGGTAATAGCCTGCCAGGCCCAGAAAGCTCCGAAGACCCCTGACGGAGCGCGGCGCCGGCCAGGCTGCGACGGCCGCCACCTTGTCGGCGTCCATGGCGACGCCGTCCTTGGAAATCACGTGGCCCAAGTAAGCCACAGACGTCGCCCCGAACGAGCACTTGGAGCGCTTAAGGTGGAGATGATGCGCCCGAAGCTCGCTGAGGACGGTGGCGATGTGCTGAAGGTGTTCCGCCCAGGACGAACTGTAGATCAGAATGACGTCAAAAAAGACTAGCACAAACCGCCGCAGATACGGGCGAAGGACGTCGTTCATCAGCGCCTGGAACGTGGCCGGTGCGTTGGAGAGGCCGAACGGCATCACCAGGAACTCGTAGTGGCCGTGGTGGGTGCAGAACGCCGTCTTGGCGATGTCGTCGGCGTGCATCCGCACCTGGTGGTAGCCCGAGCGCAGATCGAACTTGGTGAAGAAGCGAGCCCCGTGTAGCTCGTCCAGCAACTCATCCACCACCGGGATGGGGAACTTGTCCTTTGAGGTCTTAGCGTTGAGGGCGCGGTAGTCGATGCAGAAGCGCCAGGACTTGTCCGCCTTGCGGACGAGGAGCACTGGGGCCGAAAACGGCGAAGTGCTTGGACAGATGATGCCTTGGGCGAGCATGGCCTCGCACTGACGTTCCAGCTCATCCTTCTGGAGCTGGGGGTAGCGGTACGGTCGGACGGCCACCGGCGCCGTGTCGGGTAGCAGGTGAATGCGGTGGTCGTACGGCCGGGCCGGTGGAAGACCGCGCGGCTCGTCGAAGATGGCGATGTGCTGCTGTAGGAGGCGGTCCAACAGCGGCTGTTGATTGTCATTGGAGACAGCCGCTGCCTGGACAGTCCCTTCAGGCCCGCCCATGCCCGTCCAAAGGATACGGCGGTCGTGGCGGGAGAACGACATCGTCTTGGCTGCCAAGTCCCACAAGATAGGACCGAGCGTCTTCAGGTAGTCGTAGCCGAGGATGAGGTCGAAACCGCCAAGGTCGAGGCCGACGCAGGTGATGAGGAAGTCCTCGCCCTCAATGCGAATGGGGACCTCGCGGGTGATCCCTTCGCATCGTAGGCGGTCGCCGTTGGCCACCGTAACCCGCAACTGGTCGCCCCCCATAGGAGAGAGACCCAAGCGGCGCATAGCATCGCCCCGGAGGAAGTTATGGGTAGAGCCAGTGTCAAGAAGGGCCACCAGGCGCTCCCCTTTCACCTCCACCGGCAGTAACATCGTGTTCTCCGTCGTGATACCTGCCAAGGCATGCAAGGAGACGACGAAGGCGTTAGCATCTGGCTGCTCCTGGGCGGCCGGCTCCTCCGCCTGTACCGCAGCAACCGCGGCACCGTCCTCGACCGGCGCCGCCTCGTCCACGATGCAGTCGTTGGCGGCGATGTAGAGGAGTCGGTGGCATATGTGACCGGGGGCGTAGGCCTCGTCACAGTTGAAGCAGAGCCCCCGGCGTCGGCGCTCCGCCTGCTCTGCTGGTGTCAGGCGGCGGAACACGCGACCTTCGGGCGGCGCGTTGGCCGCAGCGGCCCCTTGGCCTCCCGGCGTTGGAAGACCTGCGGCGGTGCGGCCAGGTGGTACTGGTCGCGGGGGCGGCCGTGCACCGCGCGCAGGGGGCAGCGCCTGCATGGCTGCTGCCCGTCGCTCGAACGCCCGCGCATAGTGCATGGCCGTTTGGAGGTCTTGGGGCTCTCGCATCTCCACGTCGGCCCGGATATGCTCCGGAAGGCCGCCCATGAAGAGCTCGGCACGCTGTAGTGTAGAGACTCCCGGGGCGTGGCATGCCAAGGCCTGGAAGCGCGCGGCGAAGTCCTGCACCGTCTTAGTGAAGGGCAGCCGGCCTAGCTCAGCCAAGCGGCTACCCCGTAGTGGTGGTCCGAAGCGCAGGCGACAGAGGTCCCGAAAACGCTCCCACGGCGGCATCCCTTCATCTTGCTCCAGGGCGTGGTACCAGGTCTGCGCCTCGCCCTTCAGGTGATAGGAGGCGAGCCAGGTACGGTCAGATGCTAGCGTACGCTGGCCCCTGAAGAATTGCTCACACTGGTTGAGCCAATTCAGGGGATCCACGGAACCGTCGTACGTGTGGAATTCCAGCTTATAGAACTTGGGCGGCGCTGGCGGAGGTCCGTCATCAGAGGATCCCCCTGCAGGAGCTGCTGGCACCGTGGTCGACGTCGCCGACGACTGCAGGGTACCCCCATGGAATAGGGTGCCGTCGGCGCCCCCGTATAGGACGCCGGACGCTGGAACGCCCCCATGCGTGACGCCCAAGCCTGTGTAGAGCAGGGGCAGCACGGAGGGCTGGGAACGCGCTGTAGTGTAGACGGGTGACACCGATGCCTCTGACATGCCCGTGATCCAACTCGGCAGCTGCGATGGCGACCGGGGAAATGCGATCTGTGTGATCGGTACTCCAGTGGACGGGGGCGGATGCACGGCCTGGTGTGTCGAGGAAGCCGACCCGTCGTAGGGCATGCCGTACTGGTAGGAGACGGCAGCTGTAGCGGCCGCCGGCTGCGGTGGCGGAGGTGGCGCCGGCAGGGCCTGCTGGTACGTTGGCTGCGGCGTCGGCAGGACCGGCTGTACCTGCTGGTACGGCTGGTAGTAGTAGGGCTGAGGCTGCGGCTGGGGCGCGTACGGCCCCGCGAGGAACGAGCGGATGCCCGCAATGGCCTGGCCGATCTCGAGAACGGCCGCCGTCAGTTCTTCGGGCGTCATGACGGGGCCCTGCGGTGTCGCAGATGGGGCGACCGCCCCCGAGGTGATCACGATCGCGGACGTCATCTGAGGGCGGCGGCTGCGTGGTGGAGGGAAGGGGCTGCGTCGCGGGAAGTGGCGGCTGCGGGGGTGCCCCCGTCCCTGTGGATGGGGGCAGCGGCGGCGGCATGGTGGAGGCTGGTGGGGGTCCCGACATCGCACCTGCGATCTCTGATACCAAATTGATAGAATTGCGGATCCTACCAGCTATGGTTCGGAGGTTGTAGGGATGGTTGATCGGAGGACGGAAACAGGAACGACGCTGGGGCGCCGTGTTCACGATCTAGAGGAAGGAGGAGGCTAGGGCTGTTATGAAGTCTCCCGGCTCCCTAAGGGAAGCCGAGCAGATTGATTGCTCTTGCTTAATTGTTTCAATTCCTTACAATAGCTATATATAGCAAATAATGAAAATACTAATGGGCCTTGCGCCCCCCCCCCCCCCCCCCCCCCCTAATTCCTCATGCGCCTAACTAGCCACTAGTGGGCTTCTGCCTTCGTGCATATGACCGACCGGTCATAACATTTTCACACACAGACGAGTCACAATATAGGTGATTTATAATTATACTTGTACTTGACCATGCGTATGGCTGCAAAATATATTCCAACTTTGCCGCTTCTGCAAATGTCCTCTTATCCGAGTCAATTGCATTTAATTTATATGAGACCAAGTCTTTAACTCTTCAAAGCCACTTCAACCATATGCTACAAATTTGGTTAGCTTTCCTTTAAATTTGATTAAAGTGTTTCGAGCACCTGGCATTGTCACACTAGTTTTATAGTTTGTCAAATCCTTTCCTCCTTTTACAATCTGAAATCATTATCACATAGTATGTTCGACAATATTGTGTAAATTATCAATGTTTTTTTATATTTTCTCTCTGTTTACTGTAGAACGACAAGAGAGAAAGGCTTGTGAAAGCTAGTCGGGATGTGACAATGAACAGCAAAAAGGTCATCTTTCAGGTCCACAGGTAAGCAGTATAGGTCTTTGTACCTCTGCTTGATTTCAACATTTAGCAACTGTGCTGCTGCATTATTTTATATTTTGCAAAAAAAAAAGGACAAGAAAAGGACATATTTTTTAATGGCAGACTGTGATCCTCAGAATCATAGATCTCTCCATGCCATTACTCAATTTGAGTATTAATCATTATACTGTCCGCGTTTCAGTGTTTTGTGTGAAAAAAAGTAAAGAAGCTTTATGTAAGTTTTGCAGGCAGAGATTCTGATTGTCTAGTCACTTGGTCACTCTGAACCTTGTTAATGAATAGGTATATCTTGTTATCACACTTGCATGGTAGCACCTGGCATAAAAAATCTACAAAAAGTGTGAATGGACATATCATATCATCAACAACAATCATGCAAAGTTTGAGGTTGAATAAAATTTTGTGCATGTGGAGAAAGAGAAATCAGCATGTAAATAGTTGCAGCTTGAGGGTGCAACTGTTCATATCTGAACCCACAATTCACCACTATTCACAAGCTGATTTATCTTTTTCTTTTCTCCTTGCAAATGTTTTTGTTCAACCTCAAATTTAGCATGATGTTAGATGATGATAAGATCTATTCATTCAAATAGCTGATAGAAATTTTTGTTGCACTTTTTAGTGGTGCTACCGTTCATTGGTAACACAGTAGCACCTAAACATGTGGCAGCACATCATCGGAGTTGTTCCCGTTCCGTATGTCTATATACCAGTTGGATTTTTTCCCCTCACTGTAAAAACATGGGTTTACAAAAACCTATCCCATGCTGCTAAGTCTTACTGTGTGTACATTCAAGAAATATACATTAGTTAAGCTGTTTGGATCATTTGTTTTTCTCATGTTGATGATCAAAATCAATTTCTGTTTAAAGTCAACTTTCACTACACAACATGTTTCCGTTAATTGTAATGCCTGTGAGAATGTGAATCGTTTGATGCTATACTAAAAAAGATCAGCTGTAACAAATGAGTTGGCCATGTGCAAGTGTCCTTAAATGTTGAGTGTCTATGTTTCTGAGTGCTGATACCATGCCAAGAAGCTTCTTTATCATGGCTTCATAACCGAATAGTCCAACTGTTTTACTGGTTTCTTTGCTGTAGAGTTCATATGCCTTCATATACTGTTGATTTGTTTCAGAATCACAAAAGTTAACAGGGACGAAGTTCTCTCCAAGGCAGAAAATGATCTTGCTGCAGTGGTTAATCAATTCATTGCAAAACTAGTAAAAGAATTACAAGGAACTGACTTCTGGAAGCTCAGAAGAGCCTACACCTTTGGTGTTAGTACCAATCTTACTCTTCTACATTTGTTTATAAATTGTAGAATCAAATGCACTGCCGGTCCTTCCATGATGCACATTCATATCCCTAAACTTACTAATGGTGTTGTGTGAGGTCCAAATCACCAAAACTAGTATCAAATCGCCTGCGTGGCAAGTTGATTTCACGATGACATGGCACAAAAATGTGGAGCCCACATGCCGGTCTCATCTCTCTCCCCTACCGGCATGTGGACACACATGCGGTGCCCCATCATCCCGTAATCAGCTTGCCACGTGGGTGGATTAACACACGTTATGGCGATTTGGACCTCACGACACAGTTAGTAAGTTTAGGGACCTGGATGTACATTTTTAAGTTTAGGGACGTAGATGAAACCCCGAGCACTTTACTCTAAATTGTAATAGATCTGATATGTTTGCTCTTGACCATTGCAGGTACAAGAATATGTTGAAGCTGCAACACTGTGTAGATTTTGCAAGACTGGCACTCTATTAAGTCTTGCTGAAATTAATGATTCTTTACTAGCACTAAGTGATAAATCTGTTGAGCCCTTACAGTTAAATGTGCTTGACTATCTTTTAGGGGTAAATACACCTGTACATCTATAATTCAATTCTCAATGTCTATAAATATTGTTTTGTTTGAAGCCGTTAACAGTTCTGCATTTTCCATGTCTTAGGTTGCTGATTTGTCAGGAGAGCTTATGAGGCTCGCAATAGGCCGTATTTCTGATGGGGAAGTTGAATATGCAAAAACTATCTGTGCTTTTGTACGTGATATTTACAGGGAGCTGACTCTTGTGGTGCCTCTAATGGATGACAATAATGAGATGAAGAAGAAAATGGAGGTCATGCTGCAAAGTGTAGTAAAAATTGAGAATGGTATTATTTGATTGATGCCTGACAGAGTTAATATTTTTTATTCACTCCTATAAGACTATAACCAACCAGAAAGCTTCAGGCATGCCTCAACTAGAAGATGAAACGTAAAAATATCTTTGATTTCAATTGCATGGCATACTATATAGCTTTTGATCCCTTTGATATGCACTAGTCCATATCACCAGGAATACAAGACCTGAGTACTGATGCTGACTTATATACTAGTAAGAGAAGCTAAGTGATTTTTTTTTGGTGCACATTTCCTGAAATGGCTGCTTTTATAGGCTTGTTCCCAGCAGGAGATGTGGTATATATAATTGTCTCTGTTCTTTTTTATTTGATGTTTTTAGACTCGTGCACATGTACGATGGAAAAAACATAAACATGACATGTACTAGTCTTGCTGCCTTCCTAAATTCGTGTGTCCTCAATCAGTCATTATGCCCAATGAAGAAAAAGATTTTAGTCTTATAAATGTAGCACTTGACAATATGATAGGATTTTTTTTTTCCACATCACGAGTTACCCACATGAATGTGTTTATAATTTGTCACTAAACATCTTTCTGTCTTCTGCTGTTTTAAATTATTCAATGGTCCATATGTAGTTACCTCACATGCTTAAATTTCTGAGAACATATTTGCACTCTGTTCTTGTTGGCTAGTGTTATCCTAGTCACTACCTTTTGTTATGTTACCTTTTCTTTTTGCAATATGACTAGTAACCAAATATGAAATATTTGAAATGCAACATTTGGTGTCCTTAGTCTGCTATATATATTTTTTTAAAAAGATGTCCACATTTCTGCTAGCTTCTTTGAAAGATGTCCATATTTCTGCTTGCTTTTCTGAAAGATATTCATATCTGTGATACCGTGATAGTGTGATACTATCGTGTTTCCAGTTTGTTAGTATTGCACTCCATGCAGCAGCAGCAACAACAACAACAAAACCTTTAAGTCCCAAACAAGTTGGGGTAGGCTAGAGTTGAAACCCAGCAGAAGCAATCTTTCTTTCGGGTTTCATCTCCATTAGAATGGCTAGGTTTAACGTTGGCTCGCCACGCCTATCACAACCCTCCTCCTTTACCAGGGCTTAGGACCTGTTATGTTGAGACAACATAGGCGGAGTTAGTATTGCACTCCATGCATTCTTTAATATTTGATATTTGATATTGATTAGTTCAATTGCTAGCATTTTTTTTTAAAGATAGTCATTACATGCTCAGAAACATTTAACTTCTGCATATCCTTGTGTTTCAGCTTGCTTCAGTGTTCATGTGAGAGGTTCAGAGTACATTCCTCTGCTAGGATCATCAGCAGACCCAGATTATTCCTTTTTTGGTGCCTCGGACTTTGACCAATGAATGTTTTGAACCAAGAAGCACTAATTGAGTGTTAAAGGAGCTTAGATCGATTTAATGAGAGTGGTTGTCTCAAGGCTACTTTTAGGTTCCCATGTTAGTGTTTGATTTTTATCGCCAGTTTATGTTGCACATCTTGGAGTCTGTAAATCTTGCCCTAACGTGGTAACCCGGGAGAATCATGTTGCAAGACTACTCTTTTTATGGTGCAGCCTGTTTGATCTGTGCTAATAACAGTGTTGGTACCAGCTGAAAGATTTTTCTTTGCGTTGGTAACTCCATTGAAGCTATACATAAATACATACATACTCCGGTCAAGACATGTCACGGATGTCGCCTTCAATCATTATTTTTCTATTGTAATGTATTTTTAAATTCCAACTATTTCAAATTGTATTCAAATTGTTAGTCATTTTAGACAGGTTGTTCGGCTGATGGTTTGTACGGTTGATAAACCAGCTGAAGCTGATTTATTGTGACAAAAAAAACACTGATAAGTTTGAGCGAACAGGGCAACCTCTAACTAAGTAACTATACATTATAGTTGCCTATATTATACTTAGTCTGCATTAGACCTTATGCAACACAATTTAAGTCAACATAAACATATGAATTGTCTTTGTGTTTTGTTGTCCTGCATGATAAAATTATGTTTGTTTGTTTATATTTTATTGCATATAGTCACCTTATATGTTTTATTAGAGTTCTCAGATTTATAGTAAAGATAAAGAATGTGGCATATTTTATTTTATGTTTCCAACGATTTATGCAAATTTACATTGTCTAATAAAAAAAATCATGGGCAGACTGCATTGCGAATGGTTGGCTGTAGGTTAATGTAGGCAACTAATCAAACTCTAAAGACTGTGTATCTAGAAAATCTAAGACGGTTCACAATTTAGAATGGAGTAAATATATTCTAAGATGGAGTATATTTTAAGAGAAATACATCTTTAGTATTTTCAAACTAAATATTTAATCTGATCATATTTTGTTGAAAAGTATTTATGAACGGGGATGGACAGCTGTATAGTTTTTGCCTCACCAGTCAAGGATATATGAGTGGAGAAGGATTTTGCTTTCTACCTAGTCGATCAAGGTCAAGTATACAGGCATATATGGTGATTAGTTGCTTGCATTAGCCTTAGCTTCTATTAGATATTATACAACATAAATGCATAATCCAAGGCAATGTGCGATTTCTTGATGTTTGGTTGTCCTGTACATGCAAGATATGTTTGGTAAAATAATATTTGGTTGTTTTTTATGTGGCATGTAGTCTTCTCTATGGTTGTAAGGTCTATTAGAGGCTTTATGTTATAGCAGATGTAAGGAAGGTGAGAATATATTTTATATTTGTTTGTCTAATCAACCGTGCCTTTCATGAAAATCTGCATTGCTTAATACAACTAAAACTGGCATACTAACTAATATTATTTTTTGTTGTGCTTTGAACATTGTACAAGTCTATAGAAGAACCTCGATGAGTAACCTAATATAGATAAATACACTGCACAAATTTGAATCAAACTAATGGAGACAACCAAACAAGCCCATACAACAAATAACCTCATCTTGTCTCACTAGGACAAACTAGCCCTTGCCATAGTGAGGGAGCCAGGTAGCCTGAGATGGCAAGAAAAAAACTCAACAATAAAGAAAATGAGGAGGTTCGCCAATAATCTAAACACTTAAGTAAAGACTTTAATACTCACTGCAGTTTTTTAGCCCGTGCGCACGCTCACATGTCACATCCCACCGACTCCCATACTCCCGGCGTCCGCACTCTCTCTCTCTCTCTCTCTCTGGCGACCGGCGAGCTCCTCCATGACGACCTCCTCCCCGTGCCCACGCCCCACGCCTCCATGCACCCGCGCCCACGGCCCCACCCACGCGAGCTCCTCCCCCAGTGGCAGCCATGGGGGATTCGGTGGATCCGATGGCGGCCATGGCGGATCCGGCGAGGTAGGCCTCCTCGTCCTCCTCATGGATCTCCGAGTTAGGGTTCTAGCGAGCTCTTCCTCTCATCTTCCCTAATTCCGTCGGGCTTAGAAGGGAAGGTTTGGGGGAGGAAGGGCGGACAGATGGTAGGGATGGCTAGAGGGTGGTTAGGGGCCCTAGCAATGGCGAAGGCGGCTGGGCCAAGTCGGGGCGGGGGAGCTCCGGCGAGAGGGAGGGGGAAGGCGGCCAGCGCGGGTAGGCCGCGGAGCTTTGGCCAAACCCTAGCGCACTGCGGCAGGGCGGAGGGCGACGACGAGGGCCAAGGACGAGGTACTAGTGCAGCCACCGACGACGAGGAAGAGGGGGGGCATGAGGTTGAAGAAGGTCGTGCGTGGCATGCACGACTGTTTTTTAGCGCCGTCCAAACACTTAACCATATTTGATCTTTTTGCTACTTAGACGAGGTAAGATTTGGCTAAAGATTCAAACATTTCCATAGCCCACAATTTTCGTCGTGCTTTGCACTTACCACAATCATCTATGGAAACACTAACCTGTCTTGATATCTTTGCTTTGAAACTAATGATTAGTAGAGGATTTCGACGAACTAATAAAACAGAAGGAACTAGAAATGTGCCTTCCTTAGACTAGTATTTCGATTATGCCGATGTTACCAATGGTGGTTATCCAAAAGATGAGTTCCCACCGGCAAAGAGGAATATATTTTTTAGTTATAGCTTTCGAGGAAAAAAAAGAATTAAATCATAGGAATGAGCAAACAGGAATAACACAGAAAATATACACAGATGCCTCATTAATACTTCTCAACATGCTTACAGCATCAGCATGCTTGCTCCGTTGCTCACACCGTGCGGGCGAACGCTAATAACTACTTCCACACAAGTAATGCAGCAGGCCACCTCAAACTACATGAAGAAAATCATGTATTTTTTTCTTCGAAATGGTAGGCTGACAACAATATTTCAAAGGAAAGAAAACGATCTTTCCTACATTCCAAACACTCTCTCCGAATTTCTTTTCTCTATTTTATTACATTTCATGTATTTTTTTCTCCAAATTTTTTTTAATCCAAACCGCCCCTAAAAAAAACAAGAGAAAAACTAACCCCAATTGTGTTGGTGGGCCTTTGTTACATTATTCAGGCCCAGGACACAGGATGCACAGACAGCCCCGTCCGACGCCGCCGTTAACTACCCGTACGAGACGGCGAAGTCGTCCCCTCGTCCCCCAATCCCCTATCCATCGAAACCCTAGCGCGCAATCCCCGGCTTCCCACGCCGTATCGCCGTCGCCATGGGCAAGAAGCGGAAGCTCGAGCCCAAATCGGCGGCAGCCGTCAAGCCGGTTAAGGCCTCCCCGACCACCACCAAGGCCCCCTCGGCCGCTTCAAACAGGTCCGCCACCGCTAAGGCCGCCGGTCTATCCGAGGTTCTCGCCCCCGCTGAGGCGGCCAAGGAGAAGCGGCCCCAGGGGGCAGGCGGCGAGGAGGAGGTAGAGGAGGAAATTGAGGAGGAGGTGGAGGTCGAGGAGGAAGTGGAAGTGGAAGAGGAGGATGACGAGGGCGAGAGCGACCCGGCCTCGATCCAGGCGCTCCTGGATTCGTTTCCCAAGGACCAGCTCGTCGAGCTGCTACGCGACGCTGCCGTCGCTCACAGCGACGTGCTATCCACCATCCGGCACGTGGCCGACGCCGACCCGGCTCAGCGGAAGATCTTCGTCCACGGCCTCGGCTGGGACGCCACAACCGACACTCTCTCCGAGGCGTTCGGCCCATACGGCGAGATCGAGGACCTCAGGGTCGTCACCGATCGCAACACGGGCAAGTGCAAGGGGTACGGGTTCATCCTCTTCCGTCACCGCTCTGGTGCCCGAGCCGCCCTACGCGAGCCCCAGAAGAAGATTGGTAACCGCAGCACCGCCTGCCAGCTCGCCTCTGTTGGCCCTGTCCCTGGTGGTGCGGCCAACAGCCCTGTGCCAGCCCCGGCTCAATTGCAGCTGCCACCAGTGTCAGAGTATACGCAACGGAAGATATTTGTCAGCAATGTTGGTGCAGATATCGATCCGCACAAACTGCTTCAGTTCTTTGCAAGGTATGGTGAGATCGAGGATGGCCCGCTTGGGCTTGACAAGGTCACTGGGAAACCCAAGGGATTTGCTCTTTTTGTCTACAAGACCATTGAAAGTGCCAAGAAGGCTCTTGAGGAGCCACATAAGCATTTTGACGGAGTGGTGCTGCACTGCCAGAAGGCGATTGATGGACCAAAACCGAACAAATTAGGAGGAGCTGGAGGCTTTTTTGGTGCTGGGGCTTCAAGTGCGGGCAAGGGGTTTGCTGGTTATGGAGCTACTAGTCATTCTCTGCCTGGAACTGTTGGTATTGTCCAGCCAATGTCACCTCTGGCACCTGGATTGGCTTCACTGCCTGGTGGTATTTCTGCTGCCCCAGGTGTGGATCCTGCTCTAGGGCAGGCCTTGACAGCTTTGCTTGCCACCCAGCAGGGGGCTGGGCTGAATTTGAATAGCATTCTGGGGGTCGGTGCTAATGGATCAGGGTTGCCTCCGCATGGGGCAACTGGAGCATTGGGTGGTAGCGGTGTGCCGGGGATGCAAGGTGGTTATATGGGTGGCTATGGTGGTTCTGGTGGGTATGGGGGTGCTGCTTCAGGAGGCCCCGGAAGAAATTACATGGGTCATTAGGTAAGATTTGGCAGGTAGATGCATCTAACTGCAGGAAACTTGTTTTGCATAAAAAGAAACCTTGCGATTTTACTTGTTCTGATACGGAAATTGGTTTTGCATGTCCATAGATGTCTCACCACAATCCTCGTTATTGTTGCTGTATAAAAGTAATCTTTCATTTACATTGTTTTCATGGTTAGATTTTTTTTCTGGTTAACCAGGTATCTATGATGATAATTAGCATGTCCCCAGTAGAAATTTAGTTATCTTTTCAGGTTTAGTTTTCTGAAACGGCCAGTTTCTATGTCAGGGATTAGAGTTTGAAATTTACATTCATGGTCTGAGAACTATTAGTGTCTTCATCGAAGTTTTTTCATTTTTCAATAATTGTCTATTGTCATGCTGTTTGCTGCTTATATGGGATAGCTGTGCTATTAGCTAGAGGTTTGAGGTATTTATTCATCTTGTTGTACAGTGTCCTCGGTAGTTCATTATCTACTTATTTGAGGTTTGTGACAAGTCCTACAGTTTTCATCTGAGTCAGTTTTGCTGTTCTTTCATTTAACGTGTAACCTTCATCGTAGTACATTAGTTCAGTTATTGGCGTACAGTATGTTTGGCAGGCAAATTTTGTTTGCACTTTGCAAGCATAAATTAGGTTCATGACAAGTCTTATTTTTTTCATGTGTCTCCAATTTGCACTATTCTGTTTGCCATGAAGATAGTGTGTATGCATTGACCCTATAACCTATTTTGTATTACTTGTTTTCAACTGACAGCCCAGACCACAAACCACAGTTATGCTTTATTGGGAAGGTTGTCTTTGTACACAAATACTATCATTGAGAACTGTTTCACTTATTTTAATCTATCTTGCTATTTGACAGGATGGTTATAACTATTTTACTGTGGCCAGATGATTCTACATGTTCCTGCTTGGCACTTATATAAACTTGCTGTTTTAAGCTGTTTCTGGCTACTCAGTTATGCCTGTGATCAAAGTTTTCATAGGAACTTTAGTTCCCTCCACCTGTCATTTCAAAACGAAACAGTGCTTTGTACAACTATTTCAATTTTCAAAAGGACATCTTATGGCTGCAAGACTATTGTAAAAGACTTCATGTGGATTTAAAGCACTGCGGTATTTAAAGATATTACTGTTTTTGTACGGTTTTCAAAAAGGCCAAATTAAGGCTTGCAAAACTGTTGTAAAAAACTTCCTGTGGGTTTAAAGCACTGAGCTATTTAACGACAATGGTTTATTGTTTTATATGTATGGTTTTTAAAGAGGCGATCATGTGGCTTGCAAGACTGCTGTAAAACAGTGTGGATTTTACTATTTTTCTGTTTTCACCTAAACCTGTTGTTATGTTTAGACATAATTTGTACTCTGCATTGATAAGTGTCATTTTAGTTGCCATCCTAATTTGCAGGCAATGCACGTCTATTTCTTAAACAAAGTTGGATATTTCTGTTTTTTTATATCTAAAATAATATTCCCTAGTTTGCAAATAATGTCTTTATGTGGACAAAATGTCAAAGTTGAGAATGTTTGCTCCTCCCTCAGTCCCAAAAAGAATGCAATTGTAGGTTCGAGATGAGTCAAACTTTCCTTAAATATAGGTTTGCTATGAAAATATATTTCATAACTAATCTAATGATATTTATTTGGTATCATAAGTGTTAGTAATTTTTCATATAGATTTGGTCGAATTTGAAATTGTTTGACTTCTCAGGAAGTGATAATTGCATTCTTTTTGGGATAGAGGGAGTATACAAGTGAAATATTTGTTTATGGTATTGAAAGAGAGGCTACTAAATGCTACTTGCTACTTGCTGGGACTTTTTGTTGCTGGAATGATCTTGTTGGTATAGCTTATCTTTCTCATATCTGACTGGACAATTGATTATGATTATGTGGCAGGTGCACACTGTTGTATACCATCTGACTTTGTGCACTGTCGGCAAAGGAAACCTCTGTTTTGTTATGAATCTCATTTTTTTTTATGTGAAGGTTCATTGCCAATTTGACATACTCCTTTGCATGAGCGCACTAGATTATGATAATGCCACTTTGTAAATCAAAGGCTTTTGTATTACTCCCTCCATTACAAATTATAAGTCATTACAACTTTCTTGGAGAGTCAAAACATCTCAAGTTTGATAAAAATTATAGAGACAATTATAAAGATTTATGACACCAAATAGGTATGCTATGAAAATATAATTAATGAAGAATCTAATGATACTTAGTTGGTATCATAAATATTATTATTTTAGTATATAAATTTAGTCAAACTTGAGATGCTTTGACTCTCTAAAAAAATTGGAATGACTTATAATTTGGGATGGAGGGAGTATTTTGGTAGAAATTACTCAGATAAACAATCTATTGTGTTGGCTGAGAACTATTAGTAAGCGTTTTCTTTTTATAACCACCAAAACTATTTGTTCTTATTGCTTGATTGAAAACTTACCTCTATTTATGTTTTGAGGTATAGATTGTGGCATTGTCATGTTGTCATTTCATTATTGCTTGAATTCTTTATGGTATACATAATTCTTACTTTATGTAATGTAATCTTTTTGGGATGTCATTTGACATTGTTATTTGTTCAGGAAATCAATAGTGCTTTTCAGTGTATTGTGACCGCAATTTATCCTTGTTTAAAAGCAGTTAAAGATAGTACTGATTGATAGAATCCGTGGCCCTGAAGTGGCAGATTAGTGAGCTAAGCATGATGGTGCATGGATGATCCGATATCACTTGATTAATTCCTTGGTTTAATTTCTCGGCAAGCCGGTTGAGGCCTTATGTTTGCATTTGAGACAGGTAAGTACGAAATGCATACATTACCAGGTCCAAGTGATTCATATAGCGGCAGAAAGCTCTCTTCTGTAAATTGTATACAATGGCGGCTATCTGTTCAATTCTCAGAGAAGGGAGAGTGTTGCCCACAGGGAGGGAGTGGCAAGGTGGGGGTGGAACGTGGGAGGCCGCGCCCTGCTTCCACTAGGGGCTTTGCAGCTTCAAACGGACCGTAACCAGATGATATATATGTTGTGTTGAATTAGGAACCATATATATAATTACATGTAATTGTGCATGATGATATGCGGTATGGAATGTCGTACGGCATGGTGTGCATCCGTGTGCTGGGTTGTATTCCATTTTTACCCGAGACTTTGATCTGTCTTTGGCGCGTGAAACACCAGTTCATTTGATAAAGATGCAATTGTGTTGCAGATGATCTCGCTTAGAGTATGTTATTTCTACACGGGAGATGTAGGGGTTAGCTGCGTTAATTTACTTATTAAATTGAGTGTCATCCACCGACTCGAGACTCGTATAGTGAGAACTGGAAGGTTATTTCCTATCTTGAGAGCCCTACGATACCAATTAAATCTAAGTTGTAGGTAGAGTTAAGACTCCCTCTGTTAAGGAAATAAACCATTGCTTTTGGTTCTATCCAGCATGATAGATATCTCCCACTAAATTAAACAACAAAGGTGAAAAAAATGTCCCCTGTCTAAGCCTCAGTTTTCACTTTTTTAGATGATTGATTGCTTGTTCTACAATTTCTGCTTGTTTATTGTAATCGAATCAAAGTGCTACTTTCTCTTCTTATTCTAGCATGAGTTAGCTTTACCTTGTGAGCTGAACGAGCTCACTCGAGGCAGAGAACGAGCCGAGCCAAATTTAACTTTTAGCTCGTTGTTAGGATACCGAACCGAATCGAGCTAGATATCCTAACGGGCTAGACTGAGCCGAGATGTTTTTTTTCCCATAAAGAAGTACTAGGCCGGTAGGCGCGCTGCCGCTGCGCCCATTCTGAAGACACGCGAACAGTAACGGGAAATATGTAAAAATGTGGTGCTAAAATATCAATGAACAGCAAAAATCGGATGTCCAGTAAAAAATGGATGGACAACGGTTAGTTGGGGACTATTTAAAACTGATGGAACACTAAACGTCAAACTCATGAACAGTGCTGAACAGGAGCTGGAGCGCGGAGGAGGCAGGGATTTATTCCTGCATGAGGGTGTTAATCTTGTTACTACTACAAATCGAGTCCCTGCCTACTTAACACACGCGAGAGATAGCTTTGCAGCCGGTGATCTCCGCAGCCGTCGATCCGAACCCGTTGCAGTTTTGGCATAAAAAGTGTCCCGATTCAGGATATCCGAGCGGTCAGTCGTGGTCCTGACGCTGCGGCGAAGGATTCCGCTTAAAATCAAATTAGTTGGCTAGGCTTCTTGTCGTGGACTGTTTATCTGGGTCGTGGACTGTTTATCTGGGTCTAAGTCATTGATTTTGTACGGGTACTCGTATTTTTCTATATTTATTGTAAGATTTAACGGCGTTATAGTTTCAGTGGTAGGCAACGTCTTCGTCGACAGCGAGACGACTTCGTGAATCCTAAGATCTGTCGGCTCAGTCATTCGGAGATGCTCATAGGGGTAAGATTTGCGTACATATGTTTATTGGGATGGGTATGCGTGCGTGTTGTGGACGTATGCGTTGTACTATATAATTCTTAAAAAAAAATCAAGACAAAAATAAGCAATAATCCCACCAATAATCCCACAAACACTTTTAGATTTTGAGATAAGTGGGAGGTGAAACCAATACTACCAGCCGTGTTCCCTGCCTGTACCGTGGGGTGAGGGCCGCGTTTTCCCCACCGCGAGACCGTTTCCACCCGATTCGCTTGTTGGTTTCAGCCAAGGTGGAACAGTGCTTTTCTCTTACAGTAAACCAGCATTAGCTGAGCTTATCAACCCAGAAACTCACCAGCGAATAGGCTGGATACCCCTCCGCTCGCGAGTCGCGATAGGGTTCGCCGCCGCACCCCGTCCACTCGCCTGGCACGGCTCGTTGCGGCGCCCCGCTTCCCATCCGCTTGCTCACGGCCTTCCGTCAGTTCCTCGTCTCCGCTCGTGCTCTCCTCCGACTTCGACTCCGACTCCGCTGCTTCTATCGGCGCTCGGTCACAGGCTTCCCCTCCGTTCCCTCGCTCCGACTCCGCTCCCCATCCGACCCCGTTTTCGGTTTCCCTCCTTCCGTCAGTTCCCCGTCTCCGCTCGCTCGCGGCCTTCCGTCAGTTCCCCGTCTCCGCTCGCTCGCGGCCTTCCGTCAGTTCTCCGTCTCCGCTCCCTTGCGGCCTTCAGTCACTCGTTAGTTCCCCGTCTCCGCTCGTGCTCCCCTCCGACTCCGACTTCGACTCCGCTGCTTCAATCGGCGCTCGGTCATAGGCTTCCCCTCTGACTCCGTTCCCTCGCTCCGACTCCGTTCCGACTCCGCTCCCCATCCAACCCCGTTTCCAGTTTCCCTCACTCCGTAAGATGGCCGAGGAAGTCAGGGGCAGATATGTCTTTTTACATCTGAAAGCATCTAGGCCCCTAGTTGGGTTTCGGTGATTAATGACAATACATGATTACTATGACTAACGTGTGTTTTGCAGAGGCAATTAAGTTAGGTCACGGTAATGGAGATCGATTGGGCTATCATGATGGTCATGCCCCTATGATGGAAATCGTTTCGGTTTTCAAAGGATGGATGACAAGGTTAAGGATGGACTAGTTCTAAGTGTCGATTGGAGTTGGAGTGACACTTAGAGTAGTTTAGGACTTTGTTTTTCCTTTGGCTATACTATTAAGGGGGATACGGACGGGTAGCTTGACCTAGGTGAGTCTAGTGGGTTAGGTGTGGTGCACACTTGCTTAAACTAGCACTAGGTAGCTCCAAAATAGCCCTTAGATCCAATGGAGCAAACTTCATTCACATATGATCGAGAGTTGGAAGTGAATGGAGGGTCAAATACTGACCGGACGCTGGCTTCGGTGTGACCGGACGCTGGCTCAGAGTCCGGTCAGTTCATTTGATCAAGGTAAAGTCGTTTGGAAGTGACCGGACGCTGAGAAGTGAAGTGACCGGACGCTGAATGCTAGCGTCCGGTCGACATCAGTAAGGTTCCAGTGAGGGTAAATTGCGACCGAACGCGTCCGGTCAGTGCTGACCGGACGCTGGCCAGCGTCCGGTCACACTGTAAACATTGGGTTTCGGGGTGACCTGACCGGCGCGTCCAGTCACCCCGCAGAGGCACATAACGGTTCGTTTTTTAGCCCATGTTATAAATACCACCTCCATTCATGTGTGGGAGTACTTTTGCTCATTCCAATAGCTGAGAAACACCTTAGAGAGTGCCAAGAAGAGCAAGGTCCTAGTGAGGTGATTGAGATGTGAGAATCCCAAAGAGAGCCCTCATTAGTGAAGCAAGAGTAGCAAAGTGTGCATCCACCCTTCTCATTAGGCTTGTCGTGGTCAAGTGAGAGTTCGTGCTTGTTACTCTTGGTGATCGCCATCACCTAGACGGCGTGATAATGATTGGGAGTTTGGTTATCATCCGGCAGAGCTTGTGGGTGACCCAACTCAAGTTGTGAGCGGTTGTGGGTGATTCACCGCGATGGAGTGTCAAAAAATCAACCCATAGAGAGCACTTGATCCTTTCGTGGATCAAGGGGGAGCTATACCCTTGCATGGGTGCTCCAACAAGGACTAGTGGGGAGTGGCGACTCTCCGATACCCCAGCAAAACATCGCCGCGTTTCTTCTTCTCTCTTTACTTTAAGCATTTACTTTGAGCAATTCATTACTTGTCATTTACATTCCTAGAATTGCCATGCTAGAGTAGGATTAGAACTTAGGGTGCTAAACTTTTATGCGTTAGATCAATAGAAATACTTTCTAGGCATAAGGGGTTAATTGGGCTAACCATAGGTTTTGCTTATTGCAAAGAAATTTGTAATTAGCCAAATTCACCCCCCTTTTGGGCATCTTGATCATTTCAATTGGTATCAAAGCCTTGTGCTCACGTATTTAGGCTTAACCGCCTAGAGCAAGATGTCTCACGGGAATGGACCTCCTCCTATCTTTGAGGGAGATGATTTTCCTTATTGGAAAATTCGCATGGAGGCGTATCTAGAAGCTCTAGATGTTGGTATTCTTAGAGCCGCCTCACATGGCTTCCCAAAACCTCGGGATGCTCCTCACCTACAAGGCGATGAGGTAAACTACGAGAAGTGGAATGCAAAGGATCGAAACACCATCTTTAGATGCCTTTGCAAAGATGTGTTCAATCGGGTGAGGAACCACAAAGACGCCCATGCACTATGGTCGGACGTTTGTGCGCTCCATGAGGGAACTAAGAGTGAGCATGAGGAATGCTATCACCTTGTCATGAAAAAGCTCAACTCTTTTGAAATGCTTCCTAAAGAATGTGCTAATGAGATGTATTCACGATTGACTGTTCTTGTAGAGGAAGTCAATGGGCTTAAACTCACTCAAATGCAACCATTCGATGTTGTAAGAAAGATTTTGAGTGTCCTCCCCATTGATAAATATGGGCATATTGTGATCGTGCTTCATCAAGGTGATCTTTCCACCGCTACACCGACACAAATCTTGGGAAAGATCAATGCTCATGAGATGTATATGCACATCACGTCACAAGATGGCTCATCCTCTACCAAGAAGAAAGATAAGGACTTAGCATTCAAAGCTAGCCAAGAGAAGGGTAAAGTAAGACTTGAGTATGAAAGCTCAAGTGATGATGAAGTTGATGATGAAAGTCTTACTCTCATGGTGAAGAAGACTGCCAAGATGCTAAAGAAGCTCAACAAGAGTGACATCAAGTTCGATGGCAAGAAGAAGAAGTTCTTCACTAGCTCTAGAAGAAAGCCAATCTCTGAGATGGATTGCTTCAATTGTGGAGAACTTGATCATCTAGCACACCAATGCACTAAGCCCAAGAAAGACAAGTTCAAGAACAAATACAAGGGCAAGAAAGATGACTCAAGCAATGAAGAAGAAGAAGAGAAGAAGAAGAACAAGCCATACAAGAAGAGAGATGGCAAGAAGGACTTCCATAAGAAGAAGAAGAGTGGAAAGGCATACATTGTCGGTGATTGGCTCACGAACATTGATTCATCTAGTGGCTCATCCGATGATGATAGTGACAACGAGAAGGTGGCCGCAATTGTTATCAACTCTTCATCATCTTCATCGCCACCACCGTCATCATCCTCTACACACCTATGCCTTATGGCCAAGGGTGATCTCAAGGTATCTAACAATGATGATAGCAGTGATGATGAGCATGCTAGTGATGATGATAGTGATAGTGATGATAATGAATACACCTTCTTATGATGATCTTGCTAGATTGCTAAAACAATACACTAAGATCATTATAAAAACTAGAGCTAAAAATAAAAAGCTAGAAGCTAAAAATAATTCTCTTTTAGCCAAATGTGATATAGCGGAAAAGGCTAGTGTTGAGCTTAAAGAAGCAAATGATGCTATATCATTCAAACTCAAGGAGCTCAAATCTTCTAAGAAAGAGCTTAAAGAAAAACATGATAAACTTGAGAGGACACATAATGAGCTCATCACTAGCCACAACAAGCTAAGAGAAGAATATACTACTTTTAAGGTTAATCATGACAATCTTGTTATTGCTCAAAAATTCTTATCCAATGAGCCACATGATGCTACTAACGATGTTGTTAAGATTGATATAGCTACATCATGTGATGACTTGATTATTGAGTGCATTGAGCAAAGTTCTAGTAGCAAGGACAAGCAAGTGGTTGAAGCCAATGATTATGATGAGTTTGTCAAGCTCAAGAATGACAATGAAAAACTCAAGAAAGATCTTGAAGAACTCAAAACCACCAAGTCTAGTGTGCTAGAAACTATTGTTCATGATGATGGTTTGATCATTGAGAATGAGAAGCTCAAAGATGAGAACAAGAAGCTCAAGGAAGAGAAAAACAATGATGCTCTCAAGGAAGAAAACAAAGAAGGTCAAGTTGGAGAAAGAGCATCTTAAGATTGGATTGAGCAAGTTCACTAGAGGCAAGCATCTTCAAAGTGAGCTACTAATGAACACCATCATGAAGATGGATAGAAGTGGCATTGGGTACTTGGCAAACCAAGAGAAGAAGGCTCAAGCTCAACAACAACATAAGTCCAAGCCAAAGCCAAAGAGATGTTTGGAGTGTGGACAAGAAGGCCACTTTGCTCATGAGTGCCAAACTCCACCACCACAACCCTTGCCTAAGCATGCTAGACATTTTGCCTTCAATGCTCACTACATGCTTAGAAAGGATTCTAGTGGAAAGATGAAAGTCATGTTCTTAGGTCCTCCCAACAAGAATAGGCCTAAGAAAATTTGGGTTGCAAAGTCACTTGTTGAGAAGGTGAAGGGCCCTCAACAAGTTTGGGTTCCTAAAGCTTGATCTTTTGTGTGTAGGTGAACTACAAGACCGGTGGAAGTCATTGGGTTATTGATAGTGGTTGCACACAACATATGACCGGTGATCCTCGTATGTTCACCTCACTAGATGAAGAAGTAGATGGACAAGAAAGAATCACATTTGGAGATAACTCAAAGGGCAAGGTCAAAGGATTGGGCAAAGTGGCTATATCAAATGATTATTCCATCTCCAATGTGCTATATGTTGCTTCATTGAGTTTCAACTTGCTATCCTTTGGACAATTATGTGATCTTGGCTTCCAATGCTTGTTTACCGAGAAGGAGGTTGTTGTATCCAAGAAGAATGATGATCATGTGTATTCAAAGGATTTAGATACAACAACCTATATCTAGTGGACTTCACCTTCGAAGATGCAAACTTGAAGACATGCCTATTCACCAAAACAACACTTGGTGGCTATGGCATAGAAGACTTGCTCATGTTGGGATGAGCTCACTCAAGAAGCTAATAAAGAATGATTTGGTGAGAGGATTGAAGGATGTGAAGTTTGAAAAGGACAAGCTTTGTAGTGCATGTCAAGCTAGCAAGCAAGTTGCAAATACCCATCCAACAAAAGTTTCATGTCAACCGCAAGAGTGCTAGAACTCCTTCATATGGATTTATTTGGACCAACAACATACAAGAGTTTGGGAGGAAATTTTTATTGTCTTATGATTGTTGATGACTATTCAAGGTATACATGGGTATTCTTCCTTCATGACAAATCCAAAGTTCCATCTTGTTTCAAGAAGTTTGCCAAGAGAGCACAAAATGAATTTGAAGTGAAGCTTAAGAAGATAAGAAGTGACAATGGGAAGGAATTTGATAACACAAACATAGAAGCCTATTGTGATGAAGTTGGGATCAAGCATGAGGTCTCCGTAACATATACTCCTCAACAAAATGGTGTAGTCGAGAGGAAGAACCGGACATTGATTACTCTTGCAAGAACAATGCTTGATGAGTACAACACCCTCAAAGCTCTATGGGTAGAAGCTATCAACACCGCATGCTATGCATCAAACCACCTATTCCTTCAAAAGTTCCTTGGCAAGACACCTTATGAGTTGCTCAATGGAAAGAAGCCGGACGTCTCCTTCTTTAGGGTGTTTGGTTGCAAATGCTACATCTACAAGAAGCACCAACACCTAGGGAAGTTTCAAAGATGTTGTGATATTGGTTTTCTTGTTGGTTACTCATCAAAGTACAAAGCATATAGAGTATTTAATCATGCCACCGGCTCGGTTGAAGAAACATATGATGTAGAATTTGATGAATCTAACGGCTCCCAAGGAGTATATGAGAATCTTGATGATGTAGGTGATGAACCATTAAGGGAGGCTATGAAGAACATTCTGGTTGGAGACATCAAGCCTAAAGATGATGAAGATGATGTACAAGTGATTGAACCACCTTCTTCATCAAGTGTGCCATAAGATGGTGATAAAGATATAAGAGTAGAAAATGAAGACACTCATATCTTCCATGATCAAATGGTGGTACAAGCACAAGATGTTGATGCTCCACAACCTCCTCCTCAAGTGGTCAATAGAAGAAATACACCTCTACTACAAGATCATCCATAAGATCACATCATAGGGAGTCCATCAAAGGGTGTAATGACTTGCTCACAAAAACTTGCTTCATTTATTGCTCATCACTCTTTTGTCTCTTGCTTTGAGCCTACTAAGGTAGAAGAAGCTCTTCAAAATCCAGATTGGATAAATGCAATGCATGAAGAGTTGAACAACTTCACCTGCAATGAAGTTTAGACTCTTGAAGAGTGGCCCAAAGGTGCAAGAGTCATTGGAACAAAGTAGGTGTTCCAAAACAAGCAAGATGATCAAGGCATTATTGTGAGGAACAAGGCAAGACTAGTGGCAAAGGGGTTCTCTCAAGTTGAAGGTTTAGATTTTAGAGAGACCTTTGCACCAGTTGCATGATTAGAAGCCATCTGTATCCTCCTTGCTCATGCATCACATCATGAAATAAAACTTTATCAAATGGATGTGAAAAATGTATTTTAAATGGCTTTATCAATGAACTAGTCTATGTTGATCAACCTCCCAGGTTTGAAGACCCTAGATATCCTAATCATGTTTATAGGTTGTCCAAGACATTATATGGGCTTAAGCAAGCCCCAAGAGCTTAGTATGAGCGCCTTCGGGACTTCCTCATTGAGAAGGGCTTCACCATTGGGAAGGTTGACCCCACACTATTCACCAAGAAGCTTGATGGGCATATCTTCATTTGTCAAGTGTATGTTGATGATATCATCTTTGGATCATCAAATGAAGATTCTTGCAAAGAGTTTGGTGAATTGATGTCGAAGGAGTTCGAGATGTCAATGATTGGAGAGCTTACATTCTTTCTTAGTTTTCAAGTCAAGCAAATGAGAGAAGGGATTTTCATCTCTCAAGAGAAATATACAAATGATCTCCTCAAGAGATTCAAGATGGATGAATGTAAGCCAATCAAGACACCAATGCTAACTAATGGGCATCTCGACCTAGATGAGGGAGGTAACCCGGTTGATCAAACTCTCTACCGCTCTATGATTGGTAGCTTGTTATATTTGACCGCATCTAGGCCCAACATCATGTTTAGTGTGTGTATGTGTGCTAGATTTCAAGCTAATCCTAAGGAAACTCATTTGATTGCCGTTAAAAGAATCCTTAGGTATCTTAAGCACACACCAAGTATTAGTCTTTGGTATCCTAAAGGAGTTATATTTGAGTTAGTTGGCTATTTCGATTCGGATTATGCCGGTTGCAAAGTTGATAGAAAAAGCACATCCAGAGGGTGCCATTTGCTTGGTAGATCACTTGTGTCTTGGTCCTCCAAGAAGCAAAATAGTGTGGCTTTGTCCACCGCCGAAGCAGAATACATTGCCGCGGGTGCTTGTTGTGCACAAATACTTTACATGAAACAAACTTTGCTAGACTATGGTGTAGTTCTAGAAAAAGTACCTCTTTTGTGCGACAATAAAAGTGCGGTAAGACTTGCAAATAATCCAGTTCAACACTCTCGCACCAAGCACATAGATATCCGCCATCACTTTCTTAGAGATCATGTTGCTAAAAATGATATATCACTAGAAGGTGTAAGGACCGAGGATCAATTGGCGGATATCTTCACTAAACCGCTAGATGAGACAACATTTTGTAGATTGCGGAATAAGCTCAATGTGCTTCATTTTAGTAACTTTACTAAAAAATGAGCTTGTGTTGTCCCTAGCATTGCATTGTAATACACAACATGTTTAATGTTTTGTAATGCATATAGGGCTTGTCTAACAAGGTTAAGATAACCGCCGAAAAGCGTGTGAAGAAGCTTAACCTTGGATCAAACTTGACAAGTAACTAGATTTACTTACAAGTATTGCATTGCATATGCATGAATGTTGTTTTGTCGTTTGTCTTCAAATTTCCCTTTTATTGCCTATTTTCTTAAAAAGAATTATAGCCTAAGGCAACATATTTTTGAAAAACATGAGGGTTTGAGAGAGGTCACTCACATCAGTCCCAATTGGTGTTTATTTGGATCTTATTCAAGTTGGGACTTGATTGAGAACAGGCTGCATGAAGAACTTGAAGATTTACTGGAAAAGGAGTGACTGGACGCTGCACCGGACTCTGATGTCCAGCGTCCGGTCAATTCACAGGAGGTGAACTGCTGCCGAGAAGGAGTGACCGGACGCTGAAATAGTGTTTTTCCAGTGTCTGGTTAGATGGAGGTTCAGCGTCCAGTCGAGCAAGAAGGCATCAAAGCATGGTGACCAGACTCTGCTTGCGTCCGGTCGGTGTCCACCAGGTGTGTTCGGTTGCGACTCCAGAGGATTTGGACCTCTCTAGAATCGACCGAATGCTGGGTGGCAGCGTTCGGTCGCTGCCACCGAAGCGTCCGGTCAATAGGAAACGTGCGTGACTTAGTTTCTTTTCTCCGTTTCCTTTTCTGACTCGCTGGGGGCCACCATATAATCCAATTTCTCCACCCGCCGCCTGACCTAACTCGCCTCCACACCGACATCGCCAGAGCTCGTGCCCTAGTCATCGCCTCCACGCAGTCGCAGCGCCTTCCCATGCTCCCGAGCCACCTTCCTACACCACCGCATCCTCCCACGCGCCATGCTCGCCGATGCACCCACGCCAGTACTGCCTCGCTGCGCCGTCCCGCGCCACAACCACAGCGCCGTTGCCGCTTGCCCTAGCGCTGACATCGTCCAGTGCTCCAGCGCCGCCGTAGAGCCAGCCACCGAGCGTCATAACCCTAGCTCGCACTAGTGCCTCCCCTGCCACTTTTCTCCACGCGATAGTGCCCTCATTGCATCCTCCGTTGCCAATCCTCGCCGCATTGCAACCCTAATCAGTCGCCGACCCAGTGGTTCCCCATGTGTCGCTTCTCTTCTCTTCTCGGGTCACCGGTTCATTAGGTAGCAAGCCCCTATTTCAATTTCATACCTAATTGCTTGCTTTCATAGGATTTCGTATCTCTAGATGCATAATTAAAACTATTTGTATATCCTATCTATTCTATCGTGTAGCAAGTCGGTGTTGTTGAGGTCTCAGTGGTAGTTGTCAGTTAACTCAGGGCCAAGCTCACGAGTATGGATCGAGGCCAAGCCTCAGAAGTGACAGTCGGCAGTTGTCTCTTGTTAGTGGCAGTTGTTCTCTTCAGATCCAACCGATGGTTCACGTCAAGAATGTTGGGGGCGGTCCAGGTGATGAGGATCCGAGGCATCTGCCTTGCTTGCCTACAGATCCAAAAGGCAAGGCGACGAAGAAGACTGCAACAAAAAAGCGCAAGTACCCAGATGCAGAGATAGCTAGAGCAGCTGCAGTTGCAGAGGCTGTAGAGCGTGTCGAGAGAGGAGGTGCTCACAGTGGAGTCCAGATTACAAATCAGCTTTCACCAGAAGCAAGGGCTACACTTGAGTGGGTTGAGCGCCTTCATGGTCGTCCACCTGGGACTCTCATGATTGGAGGACGGTGTGTTGCCATCAATGAGGATTAGCCTCAGGGGGAGTCACAACAGCAGGCACCGTTAGCAGAGCCAATTTAGGAGGGACAACAGGCCGAGAAGATAGAGCAAGCACCTCAGCCATAGCTTCGCTGCTCTAGTCATACCCGTGCTCCACTCATACCGATGGTAGATACATAGCGGAGGGGTTCTCGTCTACCACCCAGACCATAGGGTCCACCTCCTATGACACACTTGGACTTGAGGGCCGCCATGACCAAGCAGGTGAAGTAGCTCAGGTTTGTAGAGTTTGAGTAGTGGTTCCCACGGAGGAGGGATGACAGAGCATCAGAGGACTTCTACACACCGCTCTAGGAGGATTTTTACAATACATATCTTAACAGTGGAGCTATATTTAGGCCTCAGAGGGTGTGCCACATTGAGTCTATAGTTGTAGTAGCTGGAGAGCCCATTCGCCCCTACTTTACATATCTACCAGGGCTGATAGACTTGATTGGACGGATAGGATTGTATATTCTATCTTGGGTTCGTCAGTTCTATGCTACACTATGGATTGACCCGCAGCACAGATACATTCACTTTGCATTCAGAGGTAGGGATTACAGACTGACAAGCACTAGAGTCAGGGAGATACTCAGGCTTTAGGAGCAGCCTATCAGGTTACATGATGTTTGCTATGGACAGACAGCGCCTCCTAGATGCCCTCATGGCGGTATGGTGCCTCCCACAGATTTGGTTCACCACTGCTTCAAGCAACCTTTTGGTGAGGGGTCGAGCAGGACTCCCAGTGATCTTACTCCTACAGCTAGAGTGCTAGATGCCATTATGAGGAGGACCCTGATTCCGAGGATGGGGTATCGCGAGGGCTTGACTCTCTTGCAGCTATGGCTTCTCAACTCTTTGATGCAGTAGACTGTATTTGACATTTGGGATCTCCTTCGATCAGAGATGGAGGATACTATTGCTGAGAGGTCCAGAGGTCATCGACAGTTGCCCTATGCCCATTAGATCACATTTCTTATTCACATGGTAGTTATAGTGAGGTCGCCTGAGATGTTAGCTGAGTATAGTGGTGCTACTACAGAGTTCCCTATATACAACCTGACTCAGATGATCTGCCATAGTACACCACATGCACCTAGTTAGTCGCGCCATTATCTAGATGTACCAGAGACTGCAGCCCAACAGGATGCTATTATTAGGGGTATTGCAGCTACTGAGGAGGAGCAACTTGCTCAATAGGAGGGGATGGTCGAGAGAGACCCTAGTGACAGCTCAGACAAGGACTACCGGGACATTCCTTAGATGCCTACACATCGACATGATCATGAGGCCGGCAGCTCTAGTTCAGCTCCACCTGCACCATAGACAGACCTCGCTCTCCTTACTATACTTGAGCAGATGAGGCAGGATCAGACACGCCAGGCTCAGGAGACCACTACCACTTTTGCACAGTTCCAGACTCGGCAGGACGAGTTTCAACGATAGCAGCTGGCTATTCAGTAGTAGATGTAGGCTCTACAGCAGCAGCAGTAGGCCATGCATCAGCAGCAGATCTTCATGTAGCAGTAGCTACTTGGATTTATGCAGCATGTAGTGATAGCGATTGGGGCTCTACCACCACATCCTTCGCCCCAGCTTGGTCAGCCTACCACCACTTCGATGACTCTAGCATTATAGCCTAGTGGGCTTCAGAATCAGGGATAGCCACCAGCATAGTTTGCTTCACCTATAGAGCAGGTGTCCCAGTATTTTGCTTCACCAGTGATAGCCCCATAGTTCACACCTCTTCAGACAGGCTTTACACCGACTGAGATACCCTCGCTGCTAGTGCCAGAGACTATAGTGTCCAGGAGCCTTGGTGCATCCTTTAGTGAGTTAACCGAGTAGCCTACTCCCCCATACTTGCATGTCCCAGGTCCTTCTACAGTTGCACCTATTACCGGGACTACAGAGACGCTCCCTTCCTCAGTGGCATCATCAGAGCCAGCTGCTTCAGTCATACCAGCATAGCCTACAACAGCTCATATTCCTAATCTAACCCAGACTGCTTTAGCATCGCTTCTAGCTACAGAGGGTCAG
Source organism: Miscanthus floridulus (assembly GCF_019320115.1). NCBI lineage: Eukaryota > Viridiplantae > Streptophyta > Magnoliopsida > Poales > Poaceae > Miscanthus > Miscanthus floridulus. Next base: position 32,269,853 of record NC_089584.1, on the reverse strand, counting down.
ACTACTCAGAGCTCAGGGTCAGATGATGATGGCGTCCAGTTTTAGCTCGCTCCTCGTACCTCAGCGCCCGGCTCGTCCGCTGTAGCCCCGTCAACCGACCCTTAGGTTTTGGTATTTGATGCCAAAGGGGGAGAGGGTTCGAGTATGATAGTCTTAGGGGGAGTGACTATTTAGGGGGAGCTTAGCTTTCTTAGTAGTTTATTATCTAGTATATTTGGAGTTTTATGTGTGATACATTTTTATGCATTCGTCGTGTGTTTACTTCTATGCATTAAACTATATCTTTGTGATAGTGATATCTACGTGATCATGATATGTGACATGTGAGCTCTCTACTTTGAATCATTTATATGTCATATCACTTGTGCTATGCTTTTTTGCTTTGCTTCTGTGTTTTACTCTGATGCAAATGAGCTTTATTACTAGTACTCATGCTTATTTCATATCTTTTGAGTACATCATGTTGGCTTGGGTCATATAAGCTTGCCTAACACTTTTGTTCTTATTGCCAAAAGCTTATATGAACCAAGCATGTTAAAAACCTCATCTCTTTCACATACTCGAGGTAGTATTGTCATCAATCACCAAAAAGAGAGAGATTGAAAACATCTAGGCCCCTAGTTGGGTTTCGGTGATTAATGACAATACGTGATTACTGTGACTAACGTGTGTTTTGCAGAGGTAATTAAGTTAGGTCATGGTAATGGAGATCGATTGGGCTATCATGATGGTCATGCCCCTACGATGGAAAATGTTTTGGTTTTCAAAGGATGGACGGCAAGGTTAAGGATGGACTAGTTCTAAGTGTCGATTGGAGTTAGAGTGACACTTAGAGTAGTTTATGACTTTGTTTTTCCTTTGGCCATACTATTAAGGGGGCTACGGACGGGTAGCTTGACCTAGGTGAGTCTAGTGGGTTAGATGTGGTGCACACTTGCTTCAACTAGCGCTAGGTAGCTCCAAAATAGCCCTTAGATCTAATGGAGCAAACTTTATTCACATATGATCGAGAGTTGGAAGTGAATGGAGGGTCAAATACTGACCGGATGTTGGCTTCGGTGTGACCGAACGCTGACTCAGAGTTTGGTTAGTTTATTTGATCAAGGTAAAGTCATCTGGAAGTGACCGGACGCTGAAGGCCAGCGTCCGGTCGACATCAGTAAGGTTCCAGTAAGGGTAAATTGCGACCGGACGCGTCCGGTCACACTATAAACACTGGGTTTTGGGGTGACCTGACCGGCGCATCCGATCAACATGACCGGAGCGTCCAGTCACCCCACAGAGGCACATAACGGTTCGTTTTTCAGCCCATGTTATAAATACCACCTCCATTCGTGTGTGGAGGTACTTTTTCTCATTCCAATAGCTGAGAAACACCTTAGAGAGTGCCAAGAAGAGCAAGGTCCTAGTGAGGTGATTGAGATTTGAGAATCTCAAAGAGAGCCCTCATTAGTGAAGCAAGAGTAGCAAAGTGTGCATCCACCCTTCTCATTAGGCTTGTCGTGGTCAAGTGAGAGTTCGTGCTTGTTACTCTTGGTGATCGCCATCACCTAGATGGCTTGGTGGTGATTGGGAGTTTGGTGATCATCCGACGGAGCTTGTGGGTGACCCAACTCAAGTTGTGAGCGGTTGTGGGTGATTCACCGCGGTGGAGTGTCAAAGAATCAACCCATGGAGAGCACTTGATCCTTGCGCGGATCAAGGGGGAGCTACACCCTTGCGCGGGTGCTCCAATGAGGACTAGTGGGGAGTGGCAACTCTCCAATACCTCAGCAAAACATCGCCCTGTTCCTTCTTCTCTCTTTACTTTAAGCATTTACTTTGAGCAATTCATTACTTGTCATTTACATTCCTAGAATTGCCATGCTAGAGTAGGATTGGAACTTAGGGTGCTAAACTTTTGTGCGTTAGATCAATAGAAACACTTTCTAGGCACAAGGGGTTAATTGGGCTAACCATAGGTTTTGCTTATTGCAAAGAAATTTGTAATTAGCCAAATTCACCCCCCCCCTCTTGGGCATCTTGATCCTTTCAATTGGTATCAAAGCCTTGTGCTCACGTATTTAGGCTTAAACGCCTAGAGCAAGATGTCTCACGGGGATGGATCTCCTCCTATCTTTGAGGGAGATGATTTTCCTTATTGGAAAATTCGCATGGAGGCGTATCTAGAAGCTCTAGATGTTGGTATTCTTAGAGCCGCCTCACATGGCTTCCCAAAACCTCGGGATGCTACTCACCTACAAGGCGATGAGGTGAACTACGAGAAGTGGAATGCAAAGGCTTGAAACACCATCTTTAGATGCCTTTGCAAAGATGTGTTCAATTGGGTGAGGAACCACAAAGACACCCATGCACTATGGTCGGACGTTTGTGCGCTCCATGAGGGAACTAAGAGTGAGCGTGAGGAACGCTATCACCTTTTCATGAAAAAGCTCAACTCTTTTGAAATGCTTCCTAAAGAATGTGCTAATGACTTGTATTCATGATTGAATGTTCTTGTAGAGGAAGTCAATGGGCTTGGACTCACTCAAATGCAACAATCCAATGTTGTAAGAAAGATTTTGAGTGTCCTCCCCATTGATAAATACGGGAATATTGTGACCGTGCTTCATCAAGGTGATCTTTCCACCGCTACACCGACACAAATCTTGGGAAAGATCAATGCTCATGAGATGTACATGCACATCACGCCACAAGATGGCTCATCCTCTACCAAGAAGAAAGATAAAGACTTAGCATTCAAAGCTAGCCAAGAGAAGGGTAAAGCAAGACTTGAGTATGAAAGCTCAAGTGATGATGAAGTTAATGATGAAAGTCTTGCTCTCATGGTGAAGAAGACCGCCAAAATGCTAAAGAAGCTCAACAAGAGTGACATCAAGTTTGATGGCAAGAAAAAGAAGTTCTTCACTAGCTCTAGAAGGAAGCCAATCTCCAAGATGGATTGCTTCAATTGTGGAGAACTTGGTCATCTAGCACTCTAATGCACTAAGCCCAAGAAAGACAAGTTCAAGACCAAATACAAGGGAAAGAAAGATGACTCAAGCAATGAAGAAGAAGAAGAGAAGAAGAAGAACAAGCCATACAAGAAGAGAGATGGCAAGAAGAAGGACTTCCACAAGAAGAAGAAGAGTGGAAAGGCATACATTGTCGGTGATTGGCTCACGGACATTGATTCATCTAGTGGCTCATCCAATGATGATAGTGACAACGAGAAGGTGGCCGCAATTGTTATCAACTCTTCATCATCTTCATCGCCACCACCGCCATCATCCTCTACACACCTATGCCTTATGGCCAAGGGTGATCGCAAGGTATCTAACAATGATGATAGTAGTGATGATGAGCATGCTAGTGATGATGACAGTGATAGTGATGATGATGAATACAAATCACCTTCTTATGATGATCTTGCTAGATTGCTAAAACAATACACTAAGATCATTATAAAAACTAGAGCTAAAAATGAAAAGCTAGAAGCTAAAAATGATTCTCTTTTAGCCAAATGTGATATAGCGGAAAAGGCTAGTGTTGAGCTTAAAGAAGCAAATGATGCTATATCATTCAAACTCAAGGAGCTCAAATCTTCTAAGAAAGAGCTTAAAGAAAAACATGATAAACTTAAGAGGACACATAATAAGCTCATCACTAGCCACAACAAGCTAAGAGAAGAATATACTACTCTTAAGGTTAATCATGATAATCTTGTTATTGCTCAAGAATTCTTAACCAATGAGCCACATGATGCTACTAACGATGTTGTTAAGATTGATATAGCTACATCATGTGATGACTTGATTATTGAGTGCATTGAGCAAAGTTCTAGTAGCAAGGACAAGCAAGTGGTTGAAGCCGATGATTATGATGAGTTTGTCAAGCTCAAGAATGACAATGAAAAACTCAAGAAAGATCTTGAAGAACTCAAAATCACCAAGTCTAGTGTGCTAGAAACTATTGTTCATGATGATGGTTTGATCCTTGAGAATGAGAAGCTCAAAGATGAGAACAAGAAGCTCAAGAAAGAGAAAAACAATGATGCTCTCAAGGAAGAAAACAAGAAGCTCAAGTTGGAGAAAGAGCATCTTAAGATTGGATTGAGCAAGTTCACTAGAGGCAAGCATCTTCAAAGTGAGCTACTAATGAACACCGTCATGAAGATGGATAGAAGTGGCATTGAGTACTTGGCAAACCAAGAGAAGAAGGCTCAAGCTCAACAACAACATAAGTCCAAGCCAAAGCCAAAGAGATGTTTGGAGTGTGGACAAGAGGTGCTATATGTTGCTTCATTGAGTTTCAACTTGCTATCCGTTGGACAATTGTGTGATCTTGGCTTCCAATGCTTGTTTACCGAGAAGGAGGTTGTTGTATCCAAGAAGAATGATGATCATGTGATATTCAAAGTATTTAGATACAACAACCTATATCTCATGGACTTCACCTCTGAAGATGCAAACTTAAAGACATGCCTATTCACCAAAACAACACTTGGGTGGCTATGGCATAGAAGACTTGCTCATGTTGGGATGAGCTCACTCAAGAAGCTAATGTAGAATGATTTGGTGAGAGGGTTGAAGGATGTGAAGTTTGAAAAGGACAAGCTTTGTAGTGCATGTCAAGCTAGCAAGCAAGTTGTAAATACCCATCCAACAAAAGCTTTCATGTCAACCGCAAGAGTGCTAGAAAACTTGCTTCATTTATTGCTCATCACTCTTTTGTCAAGATCATCTACAAGATCTCATCAAGTGGTCAATAGAAGAAATACACCTCTACTATAAGATCATCTACAAGTTCTCATCATAGGGAGTCCATCAAAGGGTGTAATGACTCGCTCACAAAAACTTGCTTCATTTATTGCTCATCACTCTTTTGTCTCTTCAAAATCTAGATTGAATAAATGCAATGCATGAAGAGTTGAACAACTTCATCCGCAATGAAGTTTGGACTCTTGAAGAGCAGTCCAAAGGTGCAAGAGTCATTGGAACAAAGTGGATGTTCCAAAACAAGCAAGATGATCAAGGCATTGTTGTGAGAAACAAGGCAAGACTAGTGGCAAAGGGGTTCTCTCAAGTTGAAGGTTTAAATTTTAGAGAGACCTTTGCACCGGTTGCATGATTAGAAGCCATCCGTATCCTCCTTGCATATGCATCACATCATGAAATGAAACTTTATCAAATGGATGTGAAAAATGCATTTTTAAATGGCTTTATCAATGAACTAGTCTATGTTGATCAACCTCCCATGTTTGAAGACCCTAGATATCATAATCATGTTTATAGGTTGTCCAAGGCATTATATGGGCTTAAGCAAGCCCCAAGAGCTTGGTATGAGCGCCTTCGGGACTTTCTCATTGAGAAGGACTTCACCATTGGGAAGGTTGACACCACACTATTCACCAAAATGTGGGATGTGTAGCCATCTGAGTAAGCTTTCCAAAATGTCCAAGATCATCGAAATCAGAGTTCGGAGCTAAGAGATATAGCCATTTTAGCACTAAAAGGTCTGTGATCGGACGCTGGCATGAAAAACGACCGGACACTGGGGTCCAGCGTCCAGTCAGCACCTACGAGTCCGGTCACAGCGTTCGGTCAGTGTTTTTAGCGTGTCCAGAAGCGATCGAACGCTGGGAGAGTCCGGTCAGTGATGATTGGACGCGTCCGGTCGCTGAAAAACATCACTAGAACCTCTCTGTAAGTGACTAGACGCTGGGTTTCAGTGTCCGATCATTATGACGTGCGCGTCCGGTCAGTACGCGCTTTGCCTAGTGAAAAGGTAACGACTATTTTAGCCCTTGGGGCTATAAAAGGAGTGTGTGGCCGGCCTTGGGCTGGTTGCTGAGCACCCTCACACCTATGTGGCTTGTGTAGGAGTGCTTGGATGCCCTCTAACTCACTTGTGCTTGCAAGAGTACGAATCGATTACGAGTGAGTGTGATTCTAGTGCGTTGCATTGTGAGATTACATCGAGTGGCACTAGGTGATCGAGTTGTAGGCCGGTGGTGCTTGTTACTCTTGGAGGTTGCCATCTCTTAGATGGCTTGGTGGCGGTCTCCGTCGAAGCCCACAAGAAGCTTGTGCGGTGCTCCAGAGAAGAGCTTTGTGAGGGGCATTGTGCTCACCCCGCGGGAGCCACGAAGAGCAACTCTAGTTGAGCGTGTCATTGAGCTACCCTCACATTCGGGGTAGGTTCTTGCGGTGCCCGACGTGCGGGCTTGGCGGGTGATGCCAATTAGCCGCTGAACCACTAAGTGAGCGGTTGACACAACGGGGACGTAGCGTGTTGGCAAGCACGTGAACCTCAGGAGAAAATCACCGTGTCAACCTTGTTCTTCCCGTTGGCTTGTAATCCCCTTATACAAGCTTGTGATTACTTTTATATACATTGTGCTTGTGTAGTTGCTCTTGTGATTAGTTAGCTTGTGTATCTCACTAGTTACCTTCTTGCTTGTGTAGCATAGAAGTAGCTTCCTTGTGTGGTTAATTTGGTTTGTGTAACCTTGTTAGTCACTTTGCTTAGGTTGTGTAGCTAAATATTTACACTCTCTAATTTGGCATTGGTTGCCTTGTTATTGAGCATTGCTAGTGAGCTCTAGTTAGCCCGACACCTTTGTTGCTTAATTATGATCTTTGCAAGGTGCTAGAGAACATAGATAGAGGGGTGTAGTCTTGACTAGACCGATAGTTTTAATTCCACACCTGTTTCGGTTAGCCGACGTGATTAAGTTTTAGTAATGACTATTCACCTTCCCTCTAGTCGTCATCTCGACCCTTCAAGTGGTATCAGAGCTAGGCCTCTCATTTATGGTCTTCACTGATCCGAGAGGATGGTAACTTATGGGTTAGATGTTGATTGTCCACATATTTTTGATGGCACACACTTTACACGATGGAAAAATTGGATGATATGTAATTTTAAGTTTATTTACCCTCAAATGTGGTGGATGGTAGATGTAGGCTTTTCTCATATGTTGGATGAAGATAATCTAACTCAAGCACAAGAGAAATACCTAGATCTCGACATCCAAGCTACTAACATCATGTATAGATCTTTGCATGATTACATATTTGGAGAGATCATTGACATGAAGACCGCCCATGAGATTTGGAGTTATCTCAATGAGAAATATGGGACAGTCTCCGATGATGATGATGAGCCTAAGAAGGAGGCGTATGAGTGTGTTGAGCATGACCACAATTCGATGATTGTGGAAGATTGCTCCACCTCATGGTCAAGTGATGATGATAATGATCATATCACAAGATCACTTGACAAGATTGATGATGATGCCACAAGTGATGCCAATGATGATGCTACTCCATGCACACATGATGGTGATAATGATGGATCATGCTTGGGGTATGAGAGTGATGTTTCTTCAAGCTCTCTAACTACATCACATTGCTTCATGTCACAAGGTGACACTAAGGTATCTAATGCAAATGTGATTAATCTTGATTCATATGAGAAGCTTCTAGATAGATATGGTTGCATGATAAAAGCTTTAGAAAAAGAGATGGCTAAAACCAAGAAATTGAAAAATGAAAACTCTTTTCTAAAGAACACATGTGAACAATAAAAGCATCTACTTTATGTTACTACTTGTTCACATGAGGAGCTAAAATTGACTCATGAGGAACTTAGTGTTGCTCATGATAACTTAGTACAAGACCATGCTTTACTCATTAAGGAGATTTCCAATGATAAAACTAAAACTAGTGAGAGCTTAACACATGTGATTATTTTTATATACATTATGCTTGTGTAGTTGCTCTTGTGATTAGTTAGCTTGTGTATAGTTGACTTGTGTAGCTCACTAGTTACCTTCTTGCTTGTGTAGCATAGAAGTAGCTCCCTTGCATGGTTAATTTGGTTTGTGTAACCTTATTAGTCACTTTGCTTAGGTTGTGTAGCTACGTATTTGTGCTCTCTAATTTGGCATTGGTTGCCTTGTTATTGAGCATTGCTAGTGAGCTTAGTTGGCTTTGTGCTTTTGCTTACTAGCATGTGTAGGAGCTCCCTCATTGCTTGAAATACTAGTGGCATATGTTCGTGTGACCTTGCTCCTGGACTTGGTTAGGTGAGCTCTAGTTAGCCCGTCACCTTTGTTGCATAATTAGGATCTTTGCAAGGTGCTAGAGAACATAGATAGATGTGTGTAGTCTTGGCTAGATCGATAGTTTTAATTCCGCACTTGTTTCGGTTGGCCGACGTGATTAAGTTTTAGTAATGACTATTCACCCCCCTCTAGTCGCCATCTCGATCCTTTACATGCAATATATTCACAAAAGAGAACATTTCTGGGAATATTAGCAAAAGGAATTTGCGCTGTCACTATATTTCCATGCTAGAATGATGCAAGTGGTAAATTGAAAAATGTTATCAATGTGTTTTTTTAATTGTAAGTATAGTACTCCGTAACTCAGTCAAAAATATAATGGTTAGGCACTTTGGTTATGCATTTTTGTCAAAGGTTTTTTACTTTTTTAGTCATCTATAATTCTGGTGACTGCATCTGCATATCTCTGTGTGAAAAGTACTTAATGCCAGTAGTTTTTTGTGTAAGCCTTTTGTTTTCTCATTGGCTCATTAATACTATATAGCAGGGGGTTTTCTGAGTATATGGCTAATGGAGGTGAATTGGCCTATCAACAACTGTGTGGCAATATTACAGCAGAGTTCAGTGATTGCTCAAAACAAGTTAGCTCTAGTTGTCTCATCTTCTTCCTATCCATAAAAAGCAGCATCTAATAATTCTTTCTCCAGGTCCTTGAAATAATTTCCCTGCTCTCAATGCTAGAATTTAGTCGTAACGATCTTGCCGATTTACTAAAGGGTGTTCAAGCACACGAGAAAGAGAAGTTGCATTTGGTAAGTTAGCTTGGGATGTCGGTGTGGGGGGTATGATCCCGGGTACCCACGGTAGATCACATGGGCTGCGCCCCTAGGAGTGGCCCAGCCCATAAGACGAAGCCTTGCGGGGCACAACACTGATCGGCGCCTCCCGCAAGACACCGGGAAGATATCCTAAAGATACTACGAGATCTGTTAGGATACGCATGATCCCATGATTCCTATAATCTGTTGTTACTTTTCGGTTTTCTCTTAGATCTAACCGACTTGTAACCCTACCCTCTGGACTATATAAGGCAGGCAGGGACCCCCTCCAAACTCACGTAATATCATACGATAGCCAATACAATCCAATAGACCACAGGAGTAGGGTATTACGTCATACTGACGGCCTGAACCTGTATACTCGTTTGTCTCTGTTGCCTTATTGTTCTCGATTACACGCATCTCTGCCGATCAATCTACCTTCGTGGGATACCCCTTGGAGGACTGCCGATGATATTCTGTCGATAGTTGGCGCGCCAGGTAGGGGTGTGCATGTTGTTTCTATATCGAACAAGATGGTACATTCCGCAGGCTCTTCGTTCCTCCCATCGCCCGACCAGATCTTCACGGTCGAATCGATCTTATGGATCATTAACGCTGATGGAGTCGGAGAGCTCATCGAGCTGGTGCAGATCGATACTACGCCGATCACCCCAACACCACCAGCTCGATACTACGCCGATCACCCCAACACCTGCGACTGCAGATTCGATCTCGGAACCACCTCCGAGGTCACCTTCACTGACAATTCACCGCCCGCTCCCTCGCCGACCAGACGTTTTGTCTAAAGCTAAGTCACGCTTTAACATTTTTCTAAATATTCTCCAATCTTCGTATATCGCCATAATATTTCTCCGAGCTGTTTTCTCCATATTTGCTCTCTAAACAATTTTCTTTCATGTATACCATCTTAAAGATGACATACAACTAAGTCTTAGGCGAACCCCTGAACAATCATGTTGATGCTCGGACGCCTCCAAAGACGGCCCTGTCTCCAGCTCCTCTCTATACGTGCACGAGCGTCTACCCTCTGCGTTATGGGTGGTCGGCAGTGGCTCCTTAGCAACAATTTGTTCTTCCTACACGCACACGGGCTCCGCGCTCCGCGTTATGGTTAATGTGCTAGCTAGAGCTGGAGACTCAGCTACACACTAGCTGGTCAGGCGGTTTGTATTAAATATAAATATATCTTTACACCAACTGATCACCGAGCTGCATACGCTATTTTATCGCCATTGCTGTTTTTTCTCCGGAGTTCATATATTTTTACATCATGTACTATCCGTTCTGCATATTTATATTGCAGGATCATCGTCCAGGTGATCGGACCACCTGGTGCTCGAACTTCTCCACCGATCAACTGATCGGACCGCTAGGTTCATGGACTTCGTCGCCGACCAGTTGATCGGACTGTTTGTCGGTCGCTTCTACTCAATGCTCACTTCGCCGCCGACCAGTTGACCAGACTGTTCGTCGCTCGTGCTTCATCGCCAGCTACGCCGGGGACTCCTCAGTGCTCGGATTCTTTGTGCAAACATCGCCAGCTATGCTGAGGACTCCCTTGGTGGTTGAATCTTGCCACGTCTCATCGGTGTGCTATCAAGCCGCTCCATGCTGTTTGGATCAGGGTGCTGATCTTGGGCAGTATGTCTGGAGTCTTGATACGCGCATGTCAGATGACGTCGACAAGCTTTCTTCTGTTGATTGTTTCTGACCCTAGCACCACGTGACCATGTCACCTACTGCCAGGCTCGAAGACTAAGTGGGCACACTTCACCTTACGGTGAATGTGCTTTTTCTCATTTCGGGGCTATGCCCGGGGACTGGCTGCCTGCTCGGCCGGTCTTCTACTTTAGACCCTGGCACCACATGACTACGTCTCCTACTGTTAGGCTCGGGGACTAAGTGAGCACACTTCACCTTGCGGTGAGTGTGTTTGCTTTAATCTGGAAGACTCCGTGCCTCTTGAAGCTAAAGAAGACTATCTCCTTTTCTCGTGGTCGGACTCTAAGTGGGCACACTTGGTCCGCTGTGAGGAAATTTTTTATTATGAACTTGAGCTCCTTACACCCTTATGGCAAGCCGTACTTGGGTTACGCTGCTCGGCGACGGTTCACGCTGCTCGGCGACTGCTCACAACTGCTCGGCAACTCATCACGGTGGTCGGACCATGAGTTTGACTGCTCGGCTTTATTCGCACCTGCTCGGACAAGTTCAAGACGGCGTTGCACAACGGGTATAAGGCGCTCAGGGACTAGCTGTGGGGGATACGACCCCGGATACCCACGACAGACCACATGGGCTGCGCCCCCAGGGGCGGCCTAGCCCACAAGACGAAGCCTTGCGGGGCACGACACTGTTCGGCGCCTCCCGCAAGACACCTGGAAGATATCATGAAGATACTACGAGATATGTTAGGATACGTATGATCCCATGATTCCTGTAATCTGTTGTTACTTTCCGGTTATCTCTCAGATCTAACCGACCTGTAACCCTGCCCCCCGGACTATATAAGGCGGGCTGAGACCCCCTCCAAACTCACGCAATATCATACGATAGCCAATACAATCCAACAGACCATAGGAGTAGGGTATTACGTCATACTGACGGCCTGAACCTGTATAACTCGTGTCTCTGTTGCCTTCTTGTTCTCGATTACACGCATCTCTGCTGATCAATTTAACTTCGTGGGATACCCCTCGGAGGACTGCCGACGATATTCTATCGACAGTTGGGCATGTTGTATTGCCATGTGGGCCATGAAATAATGCTTCCTTAAAATAACTAGATTTTGTTTAAGAGTGGAAACTTATTTCATTCTTTCACATTTAAACCGTAATGATGTGTTTTGACATTTCATTTAGCCTAGGAATACTGTGATTGGAGGAATCATTAGCACATCAGAGATTGTAATTTCATTTCTCATGGTTTTATATCAGGCCATGTTTTATTAAATCCTAAAGGAAACCAAAGCTTTACCTCTTTCGCAATACATTATAACACACTTGAATTTATATAAAATGATTTCAACTTAGTCTAATTTTCCCTGCTAAGAGTAACATGTGTTAAATTGTACAAGTGAAGCATTTTTGTTTTTGGCATGATAACTGTTCCACGTTTGCTACCTCTTCTTATTGCACCTGATAGCTACACCAGCCTTAGGCCCTGACCAATGTTCCCTTGAAATTGCATTGTATTGTAGTCTAACTACTCAATCTTTCGACTTATTTGGGTAATTTCCTGAGTGACCTGTGGTACTGGCCGGAATTTAGATGTAAGATATTTGTGCTTTCTACTTTCAACATGCAACATTGTTTCCATCATCTGCTTCGTATTTCTTCTGTAGCTTTCATACTGCCATTTTCTTCAATCGCTGATTATTTGTCTCTGGCCTTCCTGGTTTGGTTCGCTGATTTCTGAAGACAGCGAAGATTCAGGTGCTGAAGAAAGCTGGCAGGCCTTCAGAGCGCCTGGTGAACCACGAGGACTGCAGGTCGCGCAGCATGGCCCAGCACGTGTGCGTGCACGTCAAGGTGATCACGGAGGCCGCCGGCACCGAGGATGCCGAGGCGGACGCGGAGTATGACGCCGCCCTCAAGGAGGCCATACAGGGCGTGCAGGAGGCCGTGACCAGCATAAACGAACACATGGAGGAGGTGCGCTACGAGATTGACGGACTCGAGGCGGAGACGATCGGTAGCAAGTGGAGCGAAGTCGAGGAAGCGTTCCCTGGTACCCTGTCTATAAAATAGATAGATGATTTGTATTTTTGGCACCGTTCAGTTCAGTCTACCCGTGTTGTTCTTTTCTTTAAAACTTTGTACCCGTGTTATTCGGCTCAGGCCCGTTCGTGTGCCCTTAAGCCTGGCTTGATCTGTTTTTTTTTTCATCCGGAACAGTGTTTTTCTCTCACAAATTCCTCCAAATTCCTCTAAAATTCCTCCCAGCGAATGGGGCCCAGTGTACTCTTGTTAATGGAGCTTGACACTAATGGAATTGGTGTAGGTTAGCTTATGTTTTCGTGTTGCTTAAAAGAAGGATTGAAATTGGAACAAGACACTTTTGCGTTTCCCATATTTGGCTGTGATGTAGGACTGGTGCATACCGTTTGCCTTTTTTTTTTTAAGAAGAAGACCGAAGCAGATGCTCTGATGTTGAGATGAGTGAATGGCCGAGCCATTTGCACGGTCAGTTGGACAGGTAATCAGAGCAGGGGGTTGTGAAGATGTCCAGGCACGAGCGTACCTTGGTCACCGCTCGAGCATCTCTGAAGTGCTAACAATCCTTCAAAAACCGGTCACAGCCACCGTGTACTTTGTCTGGGCGTTTGATTTTGGGAACGAGATCAATGTCTGGTTTCTTGTCTGGAGGAAGCGATCCAAACAATTGCTTGGCCGGCTGGTTGGGCCCTGAGCCCCTGGCAGCAGCAACGGTTGGTGCCGGCGTGGCGTCCGTGATCGTGGAAGTGACGTGGCACAACTCTGATTTCTTTTGAACCAAATGTACAACCTAAAAAAAATAAACATGTTTCTTTTCAAATATCAAATCATATCTACATGCCCATAGCTAAAAGATGTTCTTATCTCATTTTGTTTTTTATTAGAACTGATTGCCCGCACTCAATAATGCAGGGTGTTGTTTGTTTGGTGACTTGTTTCTATACAATTCACTCTAAAGATACTGAGTCGTGTCACCCACGGACAACATCTATCTATTATATACTACACCTAAAAAATCAAATACGGCAAAAAAAAAAAAACCAAACTCTTCCACATCCCTCGTTAAAAAAATACCGTTTCCAAAAAAAATAAATACAGCACAAAAACGTTTGTGAAAAAAAAACATATACGACAAAAAAAACCATTTCTCCCTACAACTATCGTAAGCGTCGCCCCGCCCACGGCAAAAAAAAACACCGTAAAAAAACCAACATCCCCGTTTCCAATCTGAAAAAAATCAAATACGGCAAAAAAAAATATACGGCAAAAAAACCAAACTCTTCCACACCCTGTTTCAGAAACAAACTCTTCCACATCCCTGTTTTCGAAAAATACCGTTTCCAAAAAACAAATACAACAAAAAACGTTTGCAAAAAAAAACATATATGACAAAAAGAAACCGTTTTAGAAACAAACTCATCTAGATCGAAAATCATATACAACAAAAAAAAAACGTTTCTGAAACAAATGTTCCACGTCCAAAATCATATAAACGACTGATTATAGGCCACGTCACCATCCTGCTCCGTCCGACGCAAGTAGCGTGAAAAGACAGCGTTGCTCCGGCCTCCTCCCTCCCTGCGAGTAGTCTTAGGCAGACGCCAAACAGTCCCCCGACGGGACCCCTACGCAGCACCGGACCACACATGGGAATCAGGGAGGAACCGACAACACCACCGGCCGTCGCACGTTTTGAGCACCTGAACCTCCGAAGTTCGGGGCTAGAAAAAGCGATGAGATAGCGGACCGATGTCACGTATGACCCGACTCGACAATCACGCTATCTCGCACCCCTCCGCTCGCAAGGCCCCTTCTAGCACCAGTTGTCGAAGGGGCGCCACCAGCTTCCGGGCATCATCATCGACCCCCAGCGAGATGCAAAACAAGAGCCGCGCTCTCCTCAGATTTTCCTCCCTCATCTCCTCATTCTCTCAAGCACCTAATCGCTCAGAGAGGCAAAAGAACAGTTCATAGTTACGGTCATGAGTGCCTCAAACGGTAGAAAGGCCTCCATTTATAGGCCAGGGACGGACTAAACCGCATAAGATCCCCGCGTCGCGTGGTGAACCACGGGAGGTCACAGCCAATGTCAGATGCCCATGTGAGGTCAGGAAAATCGAGGCTTTCACAAAGGCATGGCCAGTATAGCGTCGACGAGACCACTCGGTCCAGCCTGGATCTCGAACCCCGATACGCAGCACACTGACACGACAGGGCTCATCGGTCACGTACCACATCGTTAGGGTGTCCTGACGGGGTGGAGCACAACGGCCACCTACCGCATTGAACGCCGAGCCCGCAAGGGGCCGAACGGCGAAGCTGGAACAAACCGCGAACTAGAAACCCGCATTCGATATGCACACAGCGCTTTCACGATCACTTCGTGATCGTAAAAACGCTCAGGGGCTACTGTCGGGGTTATAATCCCTAGGTGTCTCAAGGCACTGATTAGTTAGCAGGCCGAGCGGCCCACGACACATCAGCTAGCAAAGGCCCGAACGACCGAGGCACAGCTGAGCCAAGCAGAACAGGCCTAACATCAAGGCCAGGTGAAAGCTCTAGTTTGGTTTTGGTTAATTGATGAAACCCTAAGTGCTAACCTAGTTTATCAAAGTGATTATGAGATAGGTAGCACTACTCCAAGTGATGAAGCAATGATGAAGATCATGACGATGATGATGGCATAGTGATGATCAAATGCTTGAGCTTGAAAAAGAAGAAAGAGAAAAACAAAAGGCTCAAGGCAAAGCTATAAATAGTAGGAGCCATTTTATTTCGGTGATCAAGACACTTAGCGAGTGTGATCACATTTAGGATCGATAGCCGTACTATTAAGAGGGGTGGAACTCATATCGAAATGCGGTTATCAATGTGCCACTAGATGCTCTAACTCATTGCATATGCATTTAGGATCTAGTGGAGTGCTAACACCCTTGAAAATGTTTGTGAAAATATGCTAACACATGTGCACAAGGTGATACACTTTGTGGTTGGCATATTTGAGCAAGGGTGAAGAAGATAGAGTTGAAAAGGAGTTAGTCACACTAGTTATAGAGTGACCGGACGCGTCCGGTATGGTGACCGAACACGTCTGGTATTTGGCGACGAACTCAGCGACGGGACGCGTCCGGTCGCCACACCGGACATGTCCGGTGTGAATCAGCAAACGCAGTGTTCAGCAGAACAGTTGATCAGACGCTGGCAGCGTCCGGTCTGGTGTGACCGGACGCGTCCGGTCGAGCGTGGATGCTTACTGTACTCGACCGGACGCTGAGGCTCAGCGTCCGGTCAGTTTCTAACAGACATGACCGGTCGGCCCTGGGGCTTACTGGACTCGACCGGACGTAGCGGCTCAGCGTCCGATCATTTGTGTTTGTGCGTCCGGTATGAGCGTCCGGTCGTCGGGAGAATAGGCAGCAACGGCTATGTTGGTTTCAACTGGACACGTGGCAGTCTGGGAGGTACCGGACACGTCCGGTAGGCTGACCGGACGCGTCCAGTATTCACGATCGGAGCGTCCGGTGCATTCTAACCGGAGCATCCGGTCGATGCACAGTCAGCCAAATAATTGAGCCAACAGCTCTATTTCGTAGGGGCTTCTATTTAAGTCCCATGGCCGGCTCAAGCTCACCCTCTTGCACATTTTCATTGACATAGCAACCTTGTGAGCTTAGCCAAAGTCCTCCCACTCATCTCCATCATTGATCCATCATCTTTGTGAGATTGGGAGAGAATCCAAGTGCATTGCTTGAGTGATTGCATCTAGAGGCACTTGGTATTCGTGTTGCACTATGGATTTCGCTTGTTACTCTTGGTGGTTGCCACCACCTAGATGGCTTGGTGTAGCGGTGGAGGATAGGCATGAGTTGATGATTGTTCGTGGCCGTCTCCGGTAATTGTGAGGGGAGTTGTACCTTCCCCGGCGGAGTGCCGAAAGGTAACTCTAGTAAATTGCTCGTGTCATTGAGTTACCTCACTTGTGGGTAGGTTCTTGCGGTGTCCAATCGTGTGGACGAGGTTTGTGAAACACCTCTTAGCCGCCGAACCACCAAGTGTTGGTCGACACAACAGGGACTAGCATGTTGGCAAGCACGTGAATCTCGGGAGAAAAATCGGTTGTCTCTTGCCATTTGATATTCTCCCAGTGATTGGTTTCATATACATCTTGTGATTGATTTGTTCCTCTTCACGTTGGTATAACCATCCTACTCACTCGTTTACATTCTTGCAAATTAGTTGTAGCAAGCTCTTTAGTGTAATTAGATTTGAGAGCTTGCTTTGCTATTTAAGTTTGCTTAGTGGAGCTCTTTAGAGTAGAAAGATTGAGAGCTCTTAGTGAGTAGTATCATAGAAAATTGTGTGTCTAGCTATCATTGCAACTAGAATTGTTGGATAGGTGGCTTGCAACCCTTGTAGAGCTAGAGCAAGTTTGTATTTCGCTATTTATCATACTAATCAAATTGCTCTAGTTGATTTATAGTTTTTTTTAAATAGGCTATTCACCCCTCTCTAGCCATATTAGGACCTTTCAAATGGTATCGGAGTCGTGGTCACCTTTGATTAAAGGCTTAACAACCTTGGTGTCAAATTATGGCTCAAGTTGTGTTCAACCATGTGGGGGCAAACCACTGTTCTTTGATGGCACATGCTATGATTATTGGAAGAGAAAGATAAGGATGTATCTTGGTTCAATCAATGATCAAGTATGGGAAGTGACCGAGAATGACTATGCTATCATTGATCCCGATGATCCCACCAACCAAGATAAGATCAACAAGCAATGCAATACAATGGCTCTCAACACCATATACAATGCCATTGATTCCAAGGTGTTTGAGCAAATCAAGGATTGTGAAAGAGCAAATGAGGTATGGAAGAGATTGGAGGAAACATATGAGGGCACACCGGCGGTGAAGAGTGCCAAGTTGTATATTCTCAAGGATAAATTGACAAGCTTCAAGATGAAGGAAGATGAGAGCATTCCGGAGATATTCCATTGTTTGCAAGTGATTGTCAACGACTTGAAGGCATTGGGAGAGAAGATCAAGGATGATGATGTCTCTCATTGATTCTTGATGTGCTTACCTTCAAGATTTGAGATGTTGAGATTGCTCATTATAAGAGGAGGATTGAAGGATATTACCCCCAACCAAGTACTAGGTAATGTCATGACACAAGAGACATACCATGTGGAAAGGGAGGGGGATGACAAGGAGGACAAGAAGGAAGAAGAGGACAAGAAGAAGAAGAGTGTAGCATTTAAGGCTAGCTCATCATCATCCAAGAACAAGGGCAAGTCCAAGAAAGAATCAAGTGATGATGATGATCTTAGTGACATTGATGATGAAGCCATGTCTCTATTTATGCGCACGATGGGAAAATTCATGAAGAAGAAGGGCTATGGTGCAAGAAAAAGAAGAGATCACACCAAGAGCAAAGAGTATGTGAGAAGATGCTACAATTACAAGAGCCCCGATCATGTTGTAGCAAATTGTCCCTACAATAGTGATAATGATGAAGATGAGAAGAAGAAGCATAAGAAAGATAAGAATGAAAAGAAGGAGAAGAAGGAGAAGAGAATGACCTTCCAAAAGAAGAAGAAGGGTGGAGGCTATGTAGTCACTTGGGATAGTGATGGCTCATCGGATAGTGATGACTCTAGTGATGATGGCAAGAAACCTATCAAGAAAGCACTAGCAAGTATCGCCATCAACAACAAGCCCTCCATCTTTGACACTCCATCGACATGTCTCATGGCAAAGCCTACCAAGGTAAAATATGATGAGAGTGATGATGATGAATGTGAAAGTGACTCTTATAGGAATGATAATGATGATGATGAGGATGAGGAGTACACCAAGGAGGAGCTTTTGGACATGTGCGAGCAAGTGCATGCTTGCAATGAGATGAAGAGAAAGGAGTGTAAAGAATTGCGTAAGAAAGTAAAATTTCTTGAGCAATCCTTTGATGAGCTCAATGCTACTCATGAGAGGATAATGGAAGCCCATGAGAAGCTTGGCAAAGCTCAGTCTAAGCTTGAAAAGGCTCACTCCTCTCTCATTGAGCAAGTCAAAGTGGAGGAAGCCAAGAAGGAGCAAGTGATCATATCATGTGATGTGGGACTAACATGTAATCTTATTGATGAATCTATTTTTGTTGCTCCCACTAACACTTTTTGTAGCACTACCACTTCCACTTCACCCTTGAGTGATGGTCTCACTTGTGAAAACTCACTAAAAGAGGAAAATGAGACCCTCAAGAAGGAGGTGAATGAGCTCACTCGTGCCTTAGGCAATGCCTATGGTGGAGATGCCCGCTTGCTAAAATGCTTGGGTAGCCAAAGGTTTTCTCTCAACAAAGAGGGATTAGGCTATACCCCCAAGAAAGGCAAGGCGGCCTTTGTCACCCCCAAAGCTAGCTTTGTGAAGGGTAATGGTCGGTTTTGCAATAGATGCAAGCAAGTTGGGCATATAGAGTAAAATTGCAAGACTAACAAGAACAAGCTACCTAATGTATCCTCAATTAAATTTGATTCTTGTTACATGCTTTTTAAGGGTGTCAATGGTGTGAAGGCTAAGTTCATTGGTACACCAAATGTGGGACCAAAGAAGAAGGTCATTTAGGTACCAAAGACCTTGGTGACTAACCTACAAGGACCCAAGCAAGTTTGGGTACCTAAAAAGAATTGATCTTCTTTTGTAGGTAAATTATAAAGCCAGAGGACGGCATTGGGTGCTTGATAGTGGGTGCACACAATACATGACCGGTGATTCAAGAATATTCAAATCAATCAATGAAAACAAGAGCAATGGGATTGATAGTATCACATTTGGTGACAATGGCAAAGGCAAGGTCAAAGGGCTTGGTAAGATTGCAATATCCAATGATTTGAGCATTTCCAATGTGCTACTAGTAGAGAGGTTGAACTTCAACTTATTGTTGGTAGCTCAATTATGTGATCTTGGTTTCAAGTGCATATTTGGTGTGGATGATGTAGAGATCATAAGTGTAGATGGCTCTAACTTGATATTCAAAGGATTTAGATATGAGAATCTATACTTAGTTGATTTCAATGCTAGAGAAGCTCAATTGTCAACATGTTTGATCACTAAGTCTAGCATAGGTTGGTTATGGCATAGAAGGCTTGGTCATGTTGGAATGAAACAATTGAACAAGTTGATCAAGCATGATTTAGTTAGAGGCTTGAAAGATGTCACTTTTGAGAAAGATAAGCTATGTAGTGTATGTCAAGCCAGAAAGCAAGTTGGTAACACACATCCTAAGAAGAGTATGATGAGCACATCTAAGGCATTTGAGCTAATGCATATAGACTTGTTTGGACCAACTGAAAGCTCTAGTTTGGTTTTGGTTAATTGATGAAACCCTAAGTGCTAACCTAGTTTATCAAAGTGATTATGAGATAGGTAGCACTACTCCAAGTGATGAAGCAATGACAAAGATCATGATGATGATGATGGCATAGTGATGATCAAATGCTTAAACTTGGAAAAGAAGAAAGAGAAAAACAAAAGGCTCAAGGCAAAGGTATAAAATGTAGGAGCTATTTTGTTTTAGTGATCAAGACACTTAGTGAGTGTGATCACATTTAGGATAGATAGCCGTACTATTAAGAGGAGTGGAACTCGTATCGAAATGCGGTTATCAAAGTGCCACTAGATGCTCTAATTCATTGCATATGCATTTAGGATCTAGTGGAGTGCTAACACCCTTGAAAATGTTTGTGAAAATATGCTAACACATGTGCACAAGGTGATACACTTGGTGGTTGGCACATTTGAGCAAGGGTGAAGAAGATAGAGTTGAAAAGGAGTTAGTCGCGCTGGTTACAGAGTGACCAGACGCGTCCGGTATGGTGACCGGACACGTCTGATTTTTGGCGACGAACTCAGCGACCGGACGTGTCCGATCGCCATACCGGACACGTCCGGTGTGAATCAGCAAACGCAGTGTTCGGCAGAACAGTTGATCGGATGCTGGCAGCGTTCGGTCCGGTGTGACCGGACATGTTCGGTCGTCCGTGGGTGCTTATTGTACTCGACCGGATGCTGAGGCTCAGCGTCTGGGCCTCAGCGTCTGGTCAGTTTCTAACAGACGCGTCCGGTCGGCCCTAGGGGCTTACTAGACTCGACCGGACTCGGCGGCTTAGCGTTCGGTAGTCGGCAGAATGGGCAGCAACGGCTATGCTGGTTTAAACAGGACATGTGGCAGTTTGGGACCTACCGAACACGTCTGGTAGGCTGATCGGACGCATCCGGTATTCACGATTGGAGCGTCCGATGCTGCGTCCGGTGCATTCTGACCGGAGCGTCTGGTTGATGCGCAATCAGCAAAATAATTGAGCCAATGGCTCTATTTCGTGAGGGCTTCTATTTAAGCCCCATGGCCAGCTCAAGCTCACTCTCTTACACATTTTCATTGACATAGCAACCTTGTGAGCTTAGCCAAAGCCCTCCCACTCATCTCCATCATTGATTCATCATCTTTGTGAGATTGGGAGAGAATCCAAGTGCATTGCTTGAGTGATTGCATCTAGAGGCACTTGGTATTCATGTTGCGCTACATATTTCGCTTGTTACTCTTGGTGATTGCCACCACCTAGATGGCTCGGTGCAGCGGTGGAGGATCGGCATGAGTTGGTGATTGTTCATGGCCATCTCCGGTGATTGTGAGGGGAGTTGTACCTTCCCTAGCGGAGTGCCAAAAGATAACTCTAGTAAATTGCTCATGTCATTGAGTTACCTCACTTGTGGGTAGGTTCTTGCGGTGTCCAATCATGTGGACGAGGTTTGTGAAACACCTCTTAGCCGCTGAACCACCAAGTGTTGGTCGACACAACGGGGACTAGCGTGTTGGCAAGCACGTGAACCTCGAGAGAAAAATCGGTTGTCTCTTGTTATTTGTATTCTCCCGGTGATTGGCTTAATCTTCATCTTGTGATTGGTTCATCCCTCTACATGGTGGTATAATCATCTTACTCACTCTTTTATATTCTTGCAAACTAGTTGTGGCAAGCTCTTTAGTGTAACTAGAATTGAGAGCTTGATTTGTTATTTAAGTTCATCTAGTGGAGCTCTTTAGTGTAGCAAGATTGAGAGCTCTTAGTGAGTAGTATCATAACAAGTTGTGTGTGTAGTAATCATTGCAACTAGAATTGTTGGATAGGTGGCTTACAACCCTTGTAGAGCTAGATCAAGTTTGCATTTTGCCTTTTGTCATACTAATCAAATTGCTCTAGTTGATTTGTAGATTTTTAAATAGGCTATTCACCCCCCCTCTAGCCATACTAGGACCTTTCAAGTGGTATCAGAGCCGTGGTCACCATTTGATTGAAGGCTTAACAACCTCGGTGTCAAATTATGGCTCAAGTTATGTTCAAGTTATGTTCAATGATCAAGTATGGGAAGTGACCGAAAATGACTATGCTATCATTGACCCCGATGATCCCACCAACCAAGATAAGATCAACAAGCAATAAGATACAATGGCTCTCAACACTATATACAATGCCATTGATTCCAAGGTGTTTGAGCAAATCAAGAATTGTGAAAGAGCAAATAAGGTGTGAAAGAGATTGGAGGAAACATATGAGGGTACACCGGCAGTGAAGAGTGCCAAGTTGTATATCCTCAAGGACAAATTGACAAGCTTCAAGATGAAGAAAGATGAGAGCATTCCGGAGATGTTCCATCGTTTGCAAGTAATTATCAATGATTTGAAGGCATTGGGAGAGAAGATCAAGGATGATGATGTCTCTCATCGGTTCTTGATGTGCCTACCTCCAAGATTTGAGATGTTGAGATTGCTTATCATAAGAGGAGGATTGAAAGAGATTACCCTCAACCAAGTACTAGGTGATGTCATGACCGAAGAGACATACCGTGTGGAAAGGGAAGAGGATGACAAGGAGGACAAGAAGGAAGAAGAGGACAAGAAGAAGAAGAGTGTAGCATTTAAGGCTAGCTCATCATCATCCAAGAACAAGGGCAAGTCAAAGAAAGAATCAAGTGATGATGATGATCTTAGTGACATTGATGATGAAGCCATGGCTCTATTTGTGCGTAAGATGGGCAAATTCATGAAGAAGAAGGGCTATGGTGCAAGAAAGAGAAGAGATCACACCAAGAGCAAAGAGTATGTGAGAAGATGCTACAATTGCAAGAGCCCCGATCATGTTGTAGCAAATTGTCCCTACAATAGTAAGAATGATGAAGATGAGAAGAAGAAGCACAAAAAAGATAAAAATGAAAAGAAGGAGAAGAGAATGACCTTCCGAAAGAAGAGGAAGGGTGGAGGCTATGTAGTCACTTGGGATAGTGATGGTTCCTCGGATGGTGATAGCTCTAGTGATGATGACAAGAAATCTATCAAGAGAGCACTAGCAAGTATCGCCATCAACAAGAAGCTCTCCATCTTCGACACTCCATCGACATATCTCATGGCAAAGCCTACCAAGGTAAATTATGATGAGAGTGATGATGATGAATGTGAAAGTGACTCTTGTTGGAATGATAATGATGAGGATGAGGATGAGGAGTACACCAAGGAGGAGCTCTTGGACATGTGTGAGCAAGTGCACGCTTGCAATGAGATGAAGAGAAAGGAGTGCAAAGAATTGCGCAAGAAAGTAAAATTTCTTGAGCAATCCTTTGATGAGATCAATGCCACTCATGAGCGGCTAATGGAAGCCCATGAGAAGCTTGGCAAAGCTCACTCTAAGCTTGAAAAGGCCCACTCCTCTCTCATTGAGCAAGTCAAAGTGAAAGAAGCTAAGAAGGAGCAAATGATCATATCATGTGATGTGGGACTAACATGTGATCTTATTAATGAATCTATTTTTGTTGCTCCCACTAATACTTCTTGTAGCAATATCACTTCTACTTCACCTTTGAGTGATGGTCTCACTTGTGAAACCTCACTAATGGTGGAAAATAAGACCCTCAAGAAGGAGGTGAATGAGCTCACTCGTGAGGCAATGCCTATGGTGGAGAAGCCCGCTTGCTAAAGTGCTTGGGTAGCCAAAGGTTTTCTCTCAACAAAGAGGGATTAGGTTATACCCCCAAGAAAGGCAAGGCGGCCTTTGTCACTCCCAAAGCTAGCTTTGTGAAGGGCAATGGTCGATTTTGCAATAGATGCAAGCAAGTTGGGCATATAGAGCAAAATTACAAGACTAACAAGAACAAGCTACCTAATGTATCCTCAATTAAATTTGATTCTTGTTACATGCTTTTTAAGGGTGCCAATGGTGTGAAGGCTAAGTTCATTGGTACACCAATTGTGGTCCCAAAGAAGAAGGCCATTTGGGTACCAAAGACCTTGGTGACTAACCTACAAGGACCCAAGCAAGTTTGGGTACCTAAAAAGAATTGATCTTCTTTTGTAGGTAAATTATAAAGCCAGAGGAAAGCATTAGGTGCTTGATAGTGGGTGCACACAACACATGACCGGTGATTCAAGAATGTTCAATTCAATCAATGAAAACAAGAGCAATAGGTTTGATAGTATCATATTTGGTGACAATGGCAAAGGCAAAGTCAAAGGGCTTGGTAAGATTGCAATATCCAATGATTTGAGCATTTCCAATATGCTACTAGTAGAGAGCTTGAACTTCAACTTATTGTCGGTAGCTCAATTATGTGATCTTGGTTTCAAGTGCATATTTGGTGTGGATGATGTATAAATCATAAGTGTAGATGGATCTAACTTGATATTCAAAGGATTTAGATATGAGAATCTATACTTAGTTGATTTCAATGCTAGAGAAGCTCAATTGTCAATATGTTTGATCACTAAGTCTAGCATGGGTTGGTTATGGCATAGAAGGCTTGGTTATGTTGGAATGAAACAATTGAACAAGTTGATCAAGCATGACTTAGTTAGAGGCTTGAAAGATGTCACTTTTGAGAAAGATAAGCTATGTAGTGCATGTCAAGCCAGAAAACAAGTTGGTAACTCACATCCTAAGAAGAGCATGATGAGCACATCTAAGGTATTTGAATTGATGCACATGGACTTGTTTGGACCAACCACTTACACTAGCATTGGTGGAAACAAATATGGATTTGTGATTGTGGATGATTTCACTAGATATACATGGGTCTTCTTTCTTATTGACAAGAGTGATGTGTTTGCAACATTCAAATCTTTTGTCAAAGGCATTCACAATGAGTTTGAAACAACCATCAAGAAAGTTAGAAGTGACAATGGTAGTGAATTCAAGAATACTAGAATTGATGAGTTATGTGATGAATTTGGAATTAGACATCAATTCTCGGCCAAGTATACTCCTCAATCAAATGGGCTAGTTGAAAGAAAGAATAGAACCTTGATTGATATGGCAAGATCAATGTTGAATGAGTACAATGTGAGTCATTCATTTTGGGCCGAAGCAATCAACATGGCATGCTACTATAGCAACCGACTCTATTGTCACCCCATGATGGAGAAAACACCTTATGAGCTATTGAATGGAAGAAAGCCCAACATAGCATACTTCTGGGTTTTTTTTGTTGTAAATGCTATATATTGAAGAAATGCACTAGATTGAGCAAGTTTGAAAAGAAATGTGATGAAGGTTTCTTGCTTGGTTATTCCACTACTAGCAAGGCTTATAGAGTTTGGAATTTGGCTAGTGGTACTCTTGAGGAGGTTCATGATATAGAGTTTGATGAAATAAATGGTTCCCAAGAGGAAGATGAGAATCTAGATGATGTAAGAGGCACTCAATTGGTCAATGCAATGAAGAACATGGACACTGGTGAGTTAAGGCCAAGAGTGGTGATTGATGTTGAAGATGACAAGAATCAAGTACTCTCTAACTCAAATGTGCAAGCTAGTGGTTCTCATGATTAAATCCAAGCAAGCACTAGTGATGATAATGGGCAAGATCAACAAGTGGCTAGTTCATCATCTCAACCAAGTGATCAATCAAATACTAGCAATCAAGTGCAAGTGCTTCAACCAACCAATGTTGCAAGAGATCATCCATTGGACACTATCATTGGTGATATTTTAAGAGGTGTGCAAACAAGATCAAGATTGGCTTTATTTTGTGAGCATTTCTCATTTGTGTCATTCATTGAACCTAAGAAGATAGATGAAGCTTTGAGGGATGTTGATTGGATCAATGCTATGTATGAAGAGCTAAACAACTTCACAAGAAACCAAGTATGGGATTTAGTTGAGAGGCCTAAGGATCATAATGTGATTGGAACCAAGTGGGTCTTTCGAAACAAGCAAGATCAAGATGGGATAGTAATAAGGAACAAAGCAAGATTAGTGGCTCAAGGTTACACTCAAGTTGAAGGTCTTGACTTTGGAGAAACATATGCCCTGGTTGCAAGATTAGAAGTAATTAGGATCTTGCTAGCTTATGCTTGTGCCCATAACATCAAGTTGTACCAAATGGATGTGAAAAGTGCATTTCTCAATGGGTACATCAATGAGCTTGTGTATGTTGAGCAACCTCCCAGTTTTGAAGATGAAAAGAAACCCAACCATATTTACAAGTTGAGAAAGGCTTTGTATGGATTGAAACAAGCACCTAGAGCATGGTATGAGAGATTGAGGGATTTCCTACTCTCTAAGGGATTCAAGATGGGAAAGGTTGACACCACTCTCTTCACCAAGAAGCTTAGAAATGACTTGTTTGTAATGCAAATCTATGTTGATGATATCATCTTTGGATCAACAAATCAAGAATTTTGTGAGGAGTTTGGCAAAATGATGGCAAGTGAGTTTGAGATGTCTATGATTGGAGAGCTTAGTTACTTCCTTGGTCTTCAAATCAAGCAAATGAAGAATGGCACATTTGTGAGTCAAGGCAAGTATATTAAGGACATGCTCAAGAAGTTTGGCATGGATGATGCTAAAGCTATTAGTACACCAATGGGGACAAGTGGAAGCTTGGATAGTGATGCTAGTGGCAACATGGTGGATCAAAAGATGTATCAGTCCATGATTGGAAGTCTACTCTATGTGACCGCATCAAGGCCGGATGAGATGTTTAGTGTATGCATATGTGCTAGATTTCAAGCCTCACCAAGAGAAAGTCATTTGAAGGCAACTAAGAGAATATTGAGGTACTTGAAGCATACACAATATGTTGGATTATGGTATCCCAAAGGAGCAAGATTTGAGTTGATTAGATATTCGGACTCCGATTATGCGGGATGTAAAGTTGAGAGAAAGAGCACATCGGGCACATGTCAACTATTGGGAAGATCACTTGTGTCTTGGTCATCAAAGAAGCAAAATAGTGTAGCACTTTCAACCGCCGAAGCGGAGTACATTTCGGCCGGTAGTTGTTGTGCTCAATTACTTTGAATGAAGGCTACTTTGAATGATTTTGGAATCAAGTTCAAGCAAGTGCCATTGCTATGTGACAATGAAAGTATTGTAAAGCTCACCAACAACCCGGTTCAACACTCAAGAACAAAGCATATAGATGTCTGTCATCACTTCATAAGAGATCACCAACAAAAAGGGGACATTTGCATAGAAAGTGTGGGCACCGAAGATCAACTTGCTGACATATTCACCAAGCCACTTGATGAAAAGAGGTTTTGCAAGCTAAGGAATGAATTGAACATACTTGACTTCTCCAATATGTGTTGAGGCACCCCTCTAACTTATATGACATGCCTCTCCTTTGAGCAATCCAAGGTAAAAGTTGATTGGCATGGCATACATCCTTGCTAAGGACATGATTAGTGCATCTAGACATATTTCACACTTGAATAGGCTCATTCATGAAAATCAAATGAATTTGATGCTTGTATGGTACCACTATTACTTGTATGTTTGAAATGATCTAGTGGTAGCATATGACATGTTTGTGGGCTTGTAAACCTAGTGTTTGATCTATAAAATGAGCTATAAGTGTTTAACTCAACATGGTACAAGATAACCCTTATTTGGAGGTGTGAAGAAGCTTGTCCTTGGATCAAACCGAGTTAAATATCTTTTGCAAGTAAACTAGATTGAACCAAATTGAAAAATGATATGCATTTCACATGGTTTCACCCCAATCTATCTATAATTTGAACCTATCTCTACTTCAAGCCTTTGTGGTCATTGATGACAAAGGGGGAGAGAAACAAAGATATGAGTGATAGGGGAGTATTTGACATAGGGGGAGAGATATGATAAAAGAAAGGGATCAATTAAAATTTTGAGCACACAAGTAGGGGGAGCAAGCTCATAAACTTGTATGACGCATTTGAATATGCATTTCATATATTTGCTTGCATGGTTCAAGTTCTTAATTTCAATATCCATGCTTGTGTGGTGTATGCTGGTTGTTGGTTTGAATGTTAAAATGAAAAACTAGCATGCATAGGATATCTAATGATTTCATTTCCAAGTATTTACAAATGGTATCTAGCTATCAAGTGGTATCTAGTTAAAGTAACTAGACTTATGTTCATTCTATGGAAACTAGACCCTTATTTGTAATGTTGATCTCATGGGGTATTCTAGTTTCTGTGTATGTCTAGTTACTAATGGTGCTAAGGATGGTATATTGGTGCACTCCGATTGGTATCACGCTTCAAAGGTCCATCTCTTATACCTTAGCATCATTTGGTAGACATTGTCTCCTATATTTCCTATCTAAGCATATGTGCAAGCTTTAATCCAAACTCTTAGCACATATATAGGGGGAGCAATTACTACCATTTGGAGTTCATAAAACTTGTCCATATTCTTTTACACATGGTAGATATGCTTGGGCAAGCAACGTGAATTCAATTAAATCTCAATTCATATCTTTGTGAAAGGGTTGTCATCAATTACCAAAAAGAGGGAGATTAAAAGCTCTAGTTTAGTTTTGGTTAATTGATGAAACCCTAAGTGCTAACCTAGTTTATCAAAGTGATTATGAGATAAGTAGCACTACTCCAAGTGATGAAGCAATGATGAAGATCATGACGATGATGATGGCATAGTGATGATCAAATGCTTGAGCTTGCAAAAGAAGAAAGAGAAAAACAAAAGGCTCAAGGCAAAGGTATAAATAGTAGGAGCCATTTTGTTTTGGTGATCAAGACACTTAGCGAGTGTGATCACTTTAGGATCGATAGTCGTACTATTAAGAGGGGTGGAACTCATATCAAAATGTGGTTATCAATATGCCACTAGATGCTCTAACTCATTGCATATGCATTTAGGATCTAGTGGAGTGCTAACACCCGTGAAAATGTTTGTGAAAATATGCTAACACATGTGCACAAGGTGATACACTTTGTGGTTGGCACATTTGAGCAAGGGTGAAGAAGATAGAGTTGAAAAGGAGTTAGTCGCGCTGGTTATAGAGTGACCGGACGCGTCCGGTATGGTGACCAAACACGTCTGGTATTTGGCGACGAACTCAGCGACCGGACGCGTCCGGTCGTCACACCGGACATGTCCGGTGTGAATCAGCAAACACAGTGTTCGGCAGAACAGTTGATCAGACGCTGGCAGCGTCGGGTCTGGTGTGACCGGACGCGTCCGGTCGAGTGTGGATGCTTACTGTACTCGACCGGACGCTGAGGCTCAGCGTCTGGTCAGTTTCTAACAGACACGACCGGTCGGCCCTGGGGCTTACTGGACTCGACCGGACGCAGCGGCTCAGTGTCCGATCATTTGTGTTTGTGCATCCGGTATGAGCGTCCGGTCATCGGGAGAATAGGCAGCAATGACTATGTTGGTTTCAACTGGACACGTGGCAGTCTGGGAGGTACCGAACACGTCCGGTAGGCTGACCGGACACGTTCGGTATTCACGATCGGAGCGTCCGGTGCATTCTAACCGGAGCATCCGATCGATGCACAGTCAGCCAAATAATTGAGCCAACGGCTCTATTTCATGGGGGCTTCTATTTAAGTCCCATGGCCGGCTCAAGCTCACCCTCTTGCACATTTTCATTGACATAGCAACCTTGTGAGCTTAGCCAAAGGCCTTCCACTCATCTCCATTGATCCATCATCTTTGTGAGATTGGGAGATAATCCAAGTGCATTGCTTGAGTGATTGCATCTAGAGGCACTTGGTATTCGTGTTGCGCTGCAGATTTCACTTGTTACTCTTGGTGGTAGCCACCACCTAGACAGCTTGGTGCAGCGGTGGAGGATAGGCACGAGTTGGTGATTGTTCGTGGCCGTCTCCGGTAATTGTGAGGGAAGTTGTACCTTCCCCGGCGGAGTGCCAAAAGGTAACTCTAGTAAATTGCTTATGTCATTGAGTTACCTCACTTGTGGGTAGGTTCTTGCGGTGTCCAATCGTGTGGACGAGGTTTGTGAAACACCTCTTAGCCGCTGAACCACCAAGTGTTGGTCGACACAACGGGGACTAGCGTGTTGGCAAGCACGTGAACCTCGGGAGAAAAATCGGTTGTCTCTTGCCATTTGATATTCTCCCGGTGATTGGTTTCATATACATCTTGTGATTGATTCGTTCCTCTACACGTCGGTATAACCATCCTACTCACTCGTTTACATTCTTGCAAATTAGTTATAGCAAGCTCTTTAGTGTAATTAGATTTGAGAGCTTGCTTTGCTATTTAAGTTTGCTTAGTGGAGCTCTTTAGAGTAGAAAGATTGAGAGCTCTTAGTGAGTAGTATCATAGAAAATTGTGTGTCTAGCTATCATTGCAACTAGAATTGTTGGATAGGTGGCTTGCAACCCTTGTAGAGCTAGAGTAAGTTTTCATTTCGCTATTTGTCATACTAATCAAATTGCTCTAGTTGATTTATAGTTTTTTTAAATAGGCCATTCACCCCCCCTCTAGCCATATTAGGACCTTTCACCAAGGTCGGCCGTGACCCCACCTTTTACCTTAGCCGCACGATGCGCAAGAGACCCATGACCTCTCCGCCATCCCGACCCCTGGGAGGAACGGGGGGAGGTCAGAACTAGCCAAACATGCCGCTCTGACATGAGTAGGCAGGATGCACTAACCCCGCAAGGACCGAGGGAACAGCGATCACCTCAGTCCAATCAGACGCCACCCCTACGCCACGCAGCTCAGACACGACAACACCGCCCAAGGCGGTGACGGTCGGTACGGTGCCCACCGTCCAAATATGGCTTGACAAGACACACGTACGATTCTACCCACTATGGGATGTGATCCACGACGAAGGACGAATGCCTTGACTTAGAGGCCATCCAGACCGACGGGAGCCACGATCCCGACGCTTGGGAACGTGGCTCTCAGCTCCACAAGCCAGCCGGGCGATCGACGACCCAGGGGCGGCCACCAACTCCTGTACGACGCCCCAGGAAACCAAGAGGCGATGACGAAGACCACGTAACATAGGATGGCTGGCGAACCACCACCATGCCTACAGTGCCGCCACGGCCAACACAGTAGCACCACGTCACACCATGCCACGACTTAGCCACAAGACCACCACGACAACTGCGCCCAAACGTGCACCACAAGACGGCATAGTTTGCAAACCAAGTTAGCTAGGTCCTCCCTCAGGCTCATGACCCTTCGGTCGGGAAAACCTTATGCTTTGTACATGCCCTGGCCCCGGACTCTGTATAAGGTTAGCCAGGGCATCCATCTTGGGATCCTTTTTGACATTCACTCATTCTTACATCGTAGAAGGGCTCCTACAGCTTCCCTTTGGGCAGCCCGTCTCCTAGCTCTATCTCTCCTACCTCTTTCACCATTCTTGCACCCCCATTGTAAGAACTTCGGAGCATTCAAGCGAGAAACACACACTCGATCATCTCTAAGACTGGACGTAGGGCTCCGGCCTGAACTAGTATAAATCCTCGTGTCTTTTGGATATTACCATCGTCTTTCTAGAGCAGCGCGACAATCGTATAAGTTTACTAGTCCGGTTTACAAAACACCGATAAGGTGGTAGGTAGAGAGGTTGTTGACGACGGTGAAAAGGATGAAGAGGAGGTGCAACGTATGTACTCGTAACTATCAGCGAAGTTGACGTTGTAGAACGAGACGACGACGAGGGCAAGCAGGACGCGAGGACCGGTGTGGCAACGGTGACAGAGATCATCCGTGACAACGGAGTGCCCTCGTGGAGCTTCATGGCCGCGAGGGGCGTACGCAAATGCAAACGACGAGAAAAAAACAAATCCTCGCGAACGAACACTCCAACATGAAAAAAAGGACAAGGATGTATATATATATAAGAAATTTAGAAATAGTTTAGGGTTGCCAATATAAATTTGTGTATTAACTTTTAATATTTTCTAAAAATAGTAAAATTTGTTATCCTAGATACGCGTGAGTAAAAATATGGCCAAGTGTATATTATTTAAAAAACGACGTCCATCAATACGTATACCAAAAGGATCTAATTATGAAAATACTTCCTTATCTATATGCTTTGAGATTTGTGACTTAAACATTACACTATTCTTATATATAGAAAATAGAAACAACATATCAAAGTGGCATCTTGCAGATCCCATAAGCCGTTTGTTTAATGTGCAGCCGGACTGCTCCTAAATTTCCTATCACTTTGCTCGATTAAACTACTAAGCCCTGTTTTGGATCAAACAACTAAAATATAGTTAAAATGGATCCGAACAAACCTGCTAATGGTCAATTAACATTGATGTGTCTAAATAAATTTATTATGAAAATATAATCTATAACTAATCTAATAGTACTTATTTGTATTATGAATGTTAATTTTTTATAAAGATTTAGTCACAGTTTTAAACTGTTGACTCCTCGAAAAACTAGAATTGTATTTTTTTTTTACGGAGGGAGTATTAACTAGCTGAATATTAGCTTCTAGTAAATCCAAACAGAACCTAAGTATCCAGCTTGATCCGAATGTATGCAAATGTGAACCTCTTCCCAACAGTTTAAGTTGATTCATAGTTTCATGGGCCAACAATCATCATGTTGGTATTGTGATGTTCGGCTTCCAATACCTCGTTGCAACAAACTCTTTGCGATTGAAGAGCAACTTTCATTTTAAATTTTGGAAAAAGCCTATTGTTTTCTATACATATCATTTTATAAACTATTATCTTGTTTTCTTGCTAGTGTCATGCATTATAAGAACTAGATGGATCCTCTGCACGAAGCTGTGAGAATTAGAAAGATATTTCTAGATGAACGCATGACGTGGGAAAAGTTTAGAGAACCGCATCCATGTTGTTAGTAATGAAAAGATTTTTAGCGATTAGGCCAAAGTATCATCTAGAAATAATGAATAAAACGGCACAAACATAGACGGTCAATCATGTTTGTTGGCTTTGTGGGAGGAGGGGAAAACCATAGGAGCGCAAAGCAAATACATATTTGTGGGTGAGAGAGATCTATTGAATACATAGTAATTGTTTTTAAATAAGGAGTTTAGATACAAAGTTATTGGATGTCTATTTTTTGTTTCACCTAAAAATGAATTATGGAGTTATCTTATGTCTTATTTGTTTCATCCCTAATTGAAGATCATTCCTTTGGTTTATAGGGATAAAGAAAAAGGGGGCTCACGGAGTTCATCCCCTCTTGTGAGGCACTAGTAGTAGTAAAAAAAACAAACTAAAATCTGGTGGAAACCACGGCCACTAAACAGTGGTTAGTGGACGAGCACGACAAACACCCCCGCTCGAAAAGGGAGATGCACGTCAGCACGTGCGGGTTTGATTATGCGTTAAGCATGACTATAAAGCACCCTCGCACTAACAGACCCTTCCTTGTTCCCTCCTTATCCCCCACCCTTCTCCATTTCCTTCCCCCGCCTGCTCAATTCATCTCGCGCGGTGACGCCATTCCCCCACCGCCTCCCGACTCCCGACTCCCGCGGGCCCGCAGATCCAGGACACCCTGCCGACCCCGATGAGCCGCCGCCGGGTCGAGACCTGCGACTCGTGGCGGCCCCCGCGGAAGAACCACGCCGGGGCGCCGCCGCTCCTCCGCGCGGGCCCCCGGATCCCCGCCTTCGCCTCGCTCTCCGTCCGCGACGGCGGGGACGCCGCCGCGGCCGTCGCCAAGGCGGTGGAGGAGGTGGTCGTCGTCCGGGCCGACGAGGTGAAGGAACAGAAGGCGGCGGTGGTGGCCGAGGAGGAGAGGACGGCGCGCAGGCTGCCCCCCGCGGCGCAGCTTGTGCGCCACCCGCTCGCGCTGCTGGCGCTTGTACCCAACAGCGCCGCGCTCTTCGCCGCGGGGGCCGCCGCGGGCACTATAGCCAAGACCGTCACCGCGCCGCTCGACCGCGTCAAGATCCTCATGCAGGCACACCACCCACCGCGCGCGCGGCTCTAATTCTTTGCTCGTCGGTCTTCTTCATACTATTGCTTTGCGGCTGGCGGGATTTAATTTTGTTCTTTTCATCCATCTAGACGCATAGCGTGCGGGTGGCGGGAAAGAGCGCCAAGAAGGGTGTTGGATTTCTCGAGGTAACCAATATGAGGCGCTTCTCTTTGCTGGATTTAGTTTCACTCTGATGCTGTGCATTCATTAATGTACCTTCTGAGCTACACTTTCTTTTGAAAATTGAAGTCTCATGTGCTACGTTCATTCATTAATGTACCTTCTGAACTACGCTTTCTGTTGAAAATTGAAGTCTCATGTACTACGTTCTTTGTGGAAAATTCACATCTGTGGATTGTGGAATATTCTGAGATACACCAGAGTTTATAGAGCTTATCTTTAAGACTTTAACAGGATATGAGGTTCCTAATAACTTTCTTCCATCAATGTTAGGGAGACAATTTATACTGGTCAATTAACAAATGACTGCATTAGGAAAAGAAATCCTATGCTCAATATAATATCAACACAGGTGAGAAAATTTAAGATACAAATCACTAATGGATTAATGGGTGAATCTGTTGCATATGTCCTTGGATGGTCCTCTTTTCTGAGTCCTGGTCATGTTGCTTTCTGACATACCTATTGAAAATAGAGATCAGCAAATATGTTCAGGTAGTTATTGTGCAATCCTGACATGGGTACTAACCATCCTATTGAATCAGCAATCCTAATCTTAAAGATGGGCTTGAATTGTGAAGCATGATCCTTTTTTTTTTTAAAAAAACTTTTTGATAGGTGCTACCTGGAGTTAAATGGTTACAGCTTTAGATAATATATTGTGATCTGATACATCAGCAATTATGCAGGCTATGGCAGACATTGGGAAGAAGGACGGGCTTAAGGGTTACTGGAAAGGCAACCTTCCACAGGTGCTTGATGTTCCCTATCATCCATGGTTGATCTTGCAGTCCTGTGCTGATTCCTATCCATCTCCATTAACTTGTCCAGGTCATTCGCATAATTCCTTACAGTGCGGTGCAACTCTTCTCGTATGAAGTTTACAAGGTCATAGTTACTCATGGTTACACTTAGTCATCAAGTTTTTTTTTTTACATTCTTTGCGATAGTGAATTCCCCATTTCTCCCTCTCACAAGTCACAATGTTACTGCTTTTAATTCAGAAAATTTTCCGGAGAAAGGATGGAGAGCTTTCTGTATTTGGGAGACTTGCTGCTGGTGCTTGTGCGGGCATGACATCTACACTTGTAATTTATTTTATTTGCTTACTCACTAGCAAATGTCCCTGTATTTCTGTTTTTGTTAGATATAGTTGGTTTCTTCTTTGGTCTTTAGTTTTTCATGGTACATGAATTTTATCAAAATCCACAGAATACCATTGTTAGCACATTCAGAACTTTCTACTTGTACTTGTTTATAGGTAACTTACCCACTGGATGTTCTCCGGCTCAGGCTAGCAGTTCAATCTGGAAACAGCACTTTACCTCAGGTAACCACTCTTGTAAGTGAAAATTTCTATTTTTTTTTAAACTGACTTAGCCTGATGACTTTGTAGGTTGCTCTTAACATGCTGAGAGAAGAAGGGCTGGCCTCTTTCTATGGAGGCTTGGGTCCATCTCTTATAGCAATTGCACCTTACATTGCTGTGAACTTCTGTGTTTTTGACCTGTGAGATTCCTTCTACTGCATATGAATACCATGATACATGAAAGCTCCACACAAATTTAAGTATTTACCTCACATTTTTTTTTATATTGCATTCTCTTTTGATGTACAAGGATGAAGAAATCTGTACCAGAGAAGTACAAGAATAGACCAGAAACATCTCTAGCAACTGCTATTCTTTCAGCAACATTTGCAACTTTGATGTGTTATCCCCTGGACACTGTTAGGAGACAGATGCAGATGAAAGGCACACCATACAATACAGTTTTCGATGCTATTCCAGGTAGTTATGCCAGCATTGCATGAGCTAATGGCTAATACATAACATACACTTGATCAGTTGATCTTGATAGATCTGACCTATGTTATTTGCTATTTCTATGTGCTCACATGCTACTTGATCATGCTAAAATGAAACACATTTTTAAGTCTATTTCAATGCTTAATGCAGGCATTGTGGAGCGTGATGGTCTAACTGGTCTTTATAGAGGTTTTGTGCCAAATGCATTAAAAAATCTACCAAATAGCAGGTATATCCTTTTACACACCATGGTGACAAAAAATATTTGGTTTAGTTTTAGTAAAACTGAGAATGATTTTTTTTTGTCTAACAACACATGTAAATGCTCAGTACTCAGTTATTGTTGTAACCATGCAGCATTAAACTGACCGTGTTTGACACGGTGAAGACACTGATAGCTACTGGGCAGAAGGAGATGGACAAATTAATTCAGGAAAATGAGGAGAAAACAAGCTAGGAAAAGAGCCTTGTTCAATCTTGAAGGCTTTGGTAGAAAGCATGCCTCTTTGCATACTGCATGTTGTTATGTTTCCTCCTTTGCTGGGGCCAAATTTTAGGATCTAGGCAGCACATCTTTCTGTTCCTTTTCAAATAGGTCCAGTTTGCAGTGTTTCCTTAGGATACACATTCATAGAGAGAGAGGTGGCATTGGAGGGAAATAAAAGGCAATGAGTTGATCACTTTAGCTAGTGTCGGTAGCATTCCCCTACAGATCTTACTTATTTTAATAGAGGATAGTGTATCAATGTGACCGCCCTAGATTCCTTAAATATATAATCACTAGGTTAATGCCCGTGCGTTGCAATAGGAACACATAATACAACGATAACATATGTATGAGCGTGTGTCATACTGTTATCTAAAATAGATACCGCAATCATAATGTTCCAATCAATTTTACATAAGTCTTCATGAAAGATAGATAATTAAAATATAACTCTAAATTTGAATGCAAAATTAAAACATCAACATCAATTGCCGCATCACTTCGTGCCTACGATACGCGAAAGACAAGCTTGCACTTATTTAGCAATCAAGTGCTATGGAAAGATAATCATAACAAGTTTGAGTTTCACAATACATGTTTTATAATTTATTCTACAATTAAGAATCTAGTTTCTAAATAGTTCGACTAAGAGAACGTGCTTTGCACAAATACCAAGCTGCAGTTGGTCACCAATCAATGATGATCCAGAAGATTTTCTAGTCCAAGTTGCGGCACCTGATTTCTTGCAGCTGAAGCTATAGTTAGAAGTATCTTGCATATAAGTTGTTTGCTAATTTTTAAAGTTAAAGTACCATTGATATCCTAAAAAAATATGTATCGACGTGTGATGCATTACCTCTTTTATGGAGTTAGAACCTCTTTATATACGATATTCTTTGTGAATATATCCTTTGTCGCTTTCTTCTTTCCATTCATTTCCCTTTCTCCTTGTTCACGTCCTTCTCAGCAGCCGGCACGACTAGGATTCTAATGTTCGATCTTGCCGTAGCTTTTGATAGTGCCACATACAATTGGCCGTGCGAGAACACTGTTTCTGGTAAGTATACCCCGACGTTAGGGATAGTCTGCCCCTGCGACTTGTTAACGGTCATCGCGAAGCTGAGCCGTATAGGGAACTGCTTTTGCTTAAATTGGAAAGGGAACATCTCATCGTCCGACGGGCATAAGGGTATACAAGGCAAAAAAAACCTATTTTCCAGCGTGCCGTCCCAACACAATTTCTGCGTCTATGGTATTCTTTTGAAACTCCCGTATAATAAGCCTGGTACCATTACAAAGTCCGTTCACAGGGTCAATGTTCCTAAGCAATATGACCGGACAATCAATCTTCAGCTTCAACACATGTGAAGGTAGACCATTGTGTATCAAAGTGTTAAGGAATTCATTAGGGTAGTAGTTGTGCGGATCATCCACCACACAGTCAAAACTATGGTACACCATCTCTTTCCCATGGAAACGATCTATCATCTTCATATTAATCATATCAACCCAGTCGTTCCGCGTAGATAAGATCGCTCGAGAGGTGATATAATCTTTGCTTAACATATTCGCATTGAGGTTAGGGAATATGCAGTCAATTAGAGTATCAAGGTCACTATCTTCCCCGGTGTGCAGTACACATATCATGAGGAAGATGGATTTCATCATCAACAGTCGCCTCCTCAGACCCTCCACCGACGCGCAACAAGTATTCTGCAAACCACGGGTCGCTCTTTGCCCTCATATTGCGCACCCGTTTTAGGTGTCGCATGGAATCCCAAAGGTACAACATACGCAGTGAGGCACCGACCACCTAAGCCCTCGACCCTCTTCGAACAACGGGAAGAACCTGTCTGAAATCTCCACCGAACACCATGGTCTTCCCACCGAACTGCAGCTCTGGTCAGTCCATTATATCACGGAGACTGTTGTCCAGCGCCTCGACAGACTGCCTCTTTGTCATGCTAGCCTCGTCCCAAATAATGAGAGATGATGCTCGAAGCAGCTTGGTAGTACCACTATGTTTCGTGAAGGTGCAAAAGGCCCCATTATCAATAGTGAGGGAATCTTGAAGCGTGAGTGGGCGGTTCTACCACCAGGCATTATTGAGGCTGCGACACCAGATGTAGCTGTTGCCACATCAATCTTTTTCTGACTGCGTATAGTAGCGAGAAGTGCTCTATACAGATAAGTCTTTTCAGTCCCTCTAGGACCATCCACAAAAAAGAGACCCCCGTCCTCGGTATCAACCGAGGACATGATCTCATCGTATGCATCTCGTTGCTCCTCGTTAAGGGTGTCTGACAGAGCCACATCATCCTCGTTAGCCTCAATGCTAGCCTCCTCAAAAATCTCTCTAGGAATATCACGAGAGGCATCATATGTGTCGTCGATATCAGGAAGTGGGTACATCTTTATATCCTTCTGCATTAATTGTAGCAATTTTTGAATATCCATGAGGACCATCTGCTCCACCATAAAGGTGGATTGATTATTGCGCATGTAGTCCTCTAACATTGCCTCCTTGTGTTTCTCTCACAGTCCAAACACATCACTAGGCTTATAAAATACCAATATTGTTGCAAAGAGCCTTCGCAGCGCATATGGCATCATCCACCCGGTTGCCTCAGCGAGACTCTCATTCAGCGTGTTGTCCTTTTCGATTAAGCCCCTTCTTTTTGCAGCTTCACGAAAGGTCGGTAAGATTTTGCCATCCACGGTCCTTAGACACTCAAAGGAGGTTGCACCTGCCACGTGGTTTAGGAGAACCCTAAGATAGTAACGCTCTCCCTCGGTTGGATTGGCAGACATGATTCTTCTAATCTATCGTAATGTATCACGACGTACCCTATTTTGCCAAACTTTGCCCTATGCTTGCCATGTATAGAACTCAGGAAAGTCCCGATACAATATAGCTCGAGCTATTTCATCTGTCCAGTTCTTCTCGAAGTATGCTGTAAGCATTGACTTGTCAGCACCTGGACGATCAAGCACTCGTCGAATTCCCTGGCGCCGATGAAATGACACCATGTGCATGTCTGGAAGATGTAGCTATAAGGACAAAACAGAAGGGTACCTATCACTCCAATCAAACCCGTATATCCTCCACAAGGCTTCCGGGGGGTTACCTATCTAGCATCTCTATACTGCTTGATCTCATCAACGTTCCCTTCACTATCCTCCTTGCTAGCCTCTCTCATAGCCACAGACGCCCGGTCATGACCCTTGTAAATGTACTTAAACAGATACTTGACTGCCTTGATGCTCCCACATGCCTCAACATTAATGTGGCAGTTGAATAGATAGAGGAGATACAGGTTGTAAGGCATGACCCATCTGTTGTCAAGCTCGTGTCCGTGAACTTTTTCTTTTCGGCCATCTTCATGCCATCTGTAAACTAGATATGAACCCTTGCCTTGTACTGTGACATCACAGAAAGGTCTAGGGTAATGGTTCTTGCAGGAATCATGACCCTTTGTGCATGGACAATCGTGATTAAGCACTCCGCAAGGGCCATGCATCATATGTTTGGTAACCATCTTGTACAAGACTGGGTACTTCTTGTTTAGGAGCTCAGCTGAGATGAGGCGATCATACTGCTATGGGCACGTGATCTTGTGCTTCCTATCCATGATTAGAAAAAATGTGCATGCGGCAGACCCCTCTTCTAGAACTCCACAACATAAACATGTGCCAGCACCTTTCCAAGGATATCCTTTTTTAGTAGTCTATCCTTTAGCTCTTGTAGTTTTGCTCTAAAGACCCAAACAACGAGATCTGAATGATCTTGTGGTGTCTAGCTAGGGTAGAGTTCACACTTGATCTCATCCTAGTTTAGGTTACATGTCATAGTCAAGAAGATGTTCGGTTTACCAAACCTCCGTACCAGAGCCATGGCGTCCATGTACCGACGTCTCATGTCACGTGGGCCTCCAATAAATGACGAAGGCATCACTGTTCATTTTTCAACAGCTTCTGCTCTACCTTCATCGGCATGTAGGCTATCAACCAATCCTTGGTAGAGGTCGGCCCTAATATCATCTTGATGGTTGTGTATATAATCTAATCGAGAACTCTCAATCTTGATGTACGTGTCGACTGCAAACTGCTGGAATAGACGCTTGTCGTACAGTATGGGGTTAAATATTCCTGGATGCATCTGAAACTTGTAGCAGTAGTAGTCATGCACAAACACTCATAGTCTACCAGTGGAGTCTACAAAAAATAGCCATGAATTAGAGTTGTTTGTAGAATAACCACTGAGGTACATGGATGCGAAGTATTTAAATAAGAAGAATAACAAACCTATTTCTTCTTCTGACCCACTACGAGCCTTCTGTAGGGCACGATACTCGATGACTTCTTCCATACTAACTCCTTTCTTTGGAATATCCATGTGCCACCCAAGCTCACTCTTAGGGAAGAATAGAGGGTATGAAAGAGCATCGTAACATCCATGATATGAGCGGATGCCGTGTCTACTTCTATCTTTCCCATGCAGGGCAACACTATTCTAGAACTGACCAAGGAGTTCGCTTCCCTCGATCCAAACAACAGCCACCTCTGAAGTTGACGGTACATTGTATGTTCTCTGGTCTAGCCTTTGGTCAAGGTTTAGTGTGACATGATAGTCCTCGAGGTGGTCAACTTGGCCCACACTCCTAATATGTTGTGAGTATGGGTTGTCACGAAGGATGGCCACAAGCCTCTTAATGACTTCTTTGTCTTTTTGGCACTTCTCTTCACGACATCGTCGATAGCGGTGCTCAAGGCTTGGATCATCGTCGTAGAAGTAAAGCTCAAGATGTCTTGGCTCCTTACCCTCTTCTCTGCCAAATGACCTTATGTTGTCATAGATTTGGCCATGTGCACGAAAGGTGTATATGTCACTATTCTTCCAGCTTGCAGTAGTGCTATCGAGGCGACAATATAGAGAAGTGAAAGAGAAATGGCCATTGAAAAACCAAATGTTGTTACGAAAGTGCCTAGCATCTGCGTCATTACTTGACCAAAGCCTCATAAGCTCATTAGGTACGTTCAGTTCATTGAGCTCGACCTTTCCGTCGCGACAACAAAACCCACGTGGTTCATGCTCAAACCTTTTCTCATCGTAGTGCTCGCAATTTGCAACATGTTTTAACATATGGGTATCTGTAGGTAGGTTACTATAGACCTTTTCATATTGGTCAGGTACTTCAGGGATAGAAGCCATGTCTTCGTCAAGGTCATTGTCTTGGACATCGTCATCATCTTCCTCATCTAAAATGACATTTAAGACGTGATAGTAGTTTACATAAAGTAGTGGAAGATTTGATTTATATTAGGTATTTCGCTCAAATACCTTGCCCAGCAAACAACTATCCCTCATCCTCTTCAAATATATCTCCCTCATCATCATCTATCACCACCAAAGATACATGAGTTAGTAGAACTATAGGTAAAAATATACAAATGAGTTCAAATAGTTTTATAGAATGTTAGAAAATAGTGTAAATTACCTTTATCATCAAATAGTGGCGTTGTCGGTGCGTCTGACCTCTACTGAAGGCTAAGTCCTGTCCTTTCTGATAATCATGTAATGACCATGGTTGAGTTATGTATAATATGATATATAATTAGGTCACCTAAATGGGATAATGAGGCATCAGTACTTACTTTTGTTGGTCACGGCTGATTGAGGTACGGGCGTGTTAAAATCCACTCAGTCTTCAGCCATGCATTCACAATCATCAAACAATGGTGTTGTCAGTGTGGCTGATGTAGCCTGAATGTTGGGTCCTACATTTTCTGTTAATCATGGAATGACCAAGGATCGATTAGGTATAATATGGTATATAGGTTACCTAAATGGGATAATGAGGCATCAGTACTTACCGTTGTTGGTCACGGCTGATCGAGGCAAGGGCGTGTTAACATCCACTTGGTCGTTAGCCATGCAGTCACCATCTTTATGAGATGCCCTTGTGTTCAAACCAATGTGACGCTCAAACATCGTCTTACGTCGGGTCAACAATGCATGTCTTTGTCCACATGTAACATGTGATCTATGTGTCATATAGCTAGGCAGTAACTCATCGCATCCTTCATCATCGACCTCCTCACGAGGTGGAGGAATATAAAGAGGTGTTGCACTACTAGGCTCTGGGATAATCCAATCACTGGATTTTGTCATAGTTCCATGAGCTCTAGATGCGCCTGCAGTGGGCCACACAAGCTCAGGAATAAATAATGGGTTCTCCATGGCGATGGACTCATGATGCAAAGTGTGCTTCTGTAACTCCCTTCGTCTTTTCACCCCTGCTATGATAGCCTCCTTTCGCCCTGTGGCCGTATAACTCAACCGTTGTTGTCCACGTCAAGCTTCCCTCTCTTTTGGTGCCATATTTATATATCGCTCCCTAAAGTATTGGCTTCTTGTCTCATTTTGTTGATGGGGTTTATCAAGTGTAATTGTAGGGGTAGCACAATCAAGGTTGTGCTGGGTGTCCACGTCACTTGTATGTTGCAACCGTCCTAATACATTACACGTATTATTAAGAGAATGTGGAGTCTACACAAAATATTATTTTAAAACAATACTCATTATAAAATCACCATCTTTTTATGTTACATGGAACAAAACCTTAGAACAAAATTAGAATATATTTAACGTGCCTTAAAAAATATATACATGTATCGAGATTAGTAGTTTTGTGTACTTGTCAATCATGCTATCATTGTATACACTTATCGCTGTGCAAACACCTACATAAAATATTGCTCTTAATTTTGAAGTGGGGTCGTACTCCTAGTGAAACATCATAACTACACATAAATAGTATAGTACCTATATTCTCTTTATCAATTTGCATAGGCTGGTATGAATCATTCCTGTGTAACCAATCATCATTTTCGACGTCACTTGTGGTTTCAGTGTTGGATGCAATCTCGCCATCTGAAAAAAGAAGCACAACATATTATACATTTGGGTTGTACAAAGAAAGGGAATTGTATTTGAACAATTTCATAGTGTATGCAGTTACCTTTAGATACTTTAGAGAGCATAGATTCGGCTTTTTTGCGATGATATGTTTCGCGTCGCTTCCTATTAATTTCACTCAGTTGTTCTTCAGTCATTGCAGCACGTCGCTTTTTGCTATTTATTTCATTCCGCTGCTCTTCAGTCATGGCTGCACGTCGTGCTCTTTCTCTTTGCCTTTTATGTTCTTTTGGATCAATGACTTGTGTAAGAGAATTGGATTCACTTTGACCATCTAATGTGTGTAATAAAAAAAAGTCAAAAAGGCATAGTAATTAATAGCATTTACTTATATTACAAAGCATTGATATACATAAGGACCAGTAGTTACCTCCATTGATCTGGTTTGTCAAGTCTTTAAATGGTGTGCGACAACTCTGATTTTCAACGGGTTCCATGTACCTAAGAATGACTAATAAAACATAAAAAGATGAATCAGGTGTGAAGCTTATAAAACAATGAAAAAAATAAAAAACAAAATCCAATTCACGTGAAATGACCAAATTACACTTAGGCGACGTTTGGATGGGTTGGATAGGGATATGGATATATGGTTGATATGGATAGGCAGGTTATGAACTAGGAAATAAGGTACGAAAACCAATCCATTGTTTGGATAATGGGTTTGGGTTTGAGTTTCAAGCAGGCCCCAATTATGGTAAAAAAGACTAAGGAACAAAAAAAACGAACTCTTTATCTCCCACACAGGTGTGTCCGTCCTTATCCATCCATCCACATCTCCGCTCGCACGGAGTCCACGGACTCACCACCCGCCCGCCTGGTGAGCTGTGAGCACCGCGAGAGCAAGGTGGCGGCGGCTGCAGCGCATGCTAGACGACGATGGCTACTGCTCCATGCTCTGGCGTCGCGGCAAGCAGCTATGGCTCCGGCAGTGAGGCACATCTGAGGCGAGCGGCTTTGAGCTAGACCCATCTGAGACGAGCGGCTGCTGCTCTAGCGGCTCGTTGCATTCGAGGTGAGAGGCTGTTCCAGCGGTGGCACGACACACGGTGGCCCGAGCGGCGACACGGCACACAGCGGCTATGGGACTAAACTTTTGTACTAAAAATACACGGATCGTACGATAACATAATAATGTTGTGAAATTAAACACCGACGTTAAAGTAACATTTAATCAAAAAGCAAAGTTCGTGAAATAGAGTCACACCTGCTCTTTCCTTTTGAATATCGTAAGGGACGCTCGCGCGTTGGAGAGCTGTGGGAACGTAGTAGGCAGGACTATGGGTCCACGTTAGAATGTCGCACCAAAAAATATTCACGTTTTGTTCTTTTTAGTTGCGGGAGATGCAAGGATTTGGCTGTCAGTAACCTACTTTCTCTTGGCTCGGACATGGATGTAGTCACTGGCTTTCACATTCGTCCCCTTGCCAAGCTTTCGCCAGCCATCCTCGACAGAGCTCACTCTGATGCATTATAGAATGCATAAAAGCGTGAAAATGGATCCATCTTAATGGAGGACTCACCCACTTTAACATGGTTCAATCTGAATGCATGCAGTTGGGGACTAACCTGAAGATTGCTTCAACGATTACCAATTGACCTGCACAGAAAGAAGCATGCGTGCCTATAACCATATCAAAATCAAAATGGCTTC
Source organism: Miscanthus floridulus (assembly GCF_019320115.1). NCBI lineage: Eukaryota > Viridiplantae > Streptophyta > Magnoliopsida > Poales > Poaceae > Miscanthus > Miscanthus floridulus. Next base: position 32,224,895 of record NC_089584.1, on the reverse strand, counting down.
TTAATTAATTCTATGATGACACATGCATCTAGCGTTGGTACTGACAAATAAGTGATCGAGGAACTCCATCATGCATGCCATTCTACACCTTTGGACTCGAACTCTACGGGTCGAATCGTCCCAAGAAGAAAAGTGATACTAAATTTAGATCAACATCTCCATTGGCAACTTGGGTTTTAATTAGACAACTCATTCTATTTCTTTCTTTCTTTTGGGGTGGTCTACAGAATTGTAATGCTTACTAATGTGGTGGTTTATTCAGTACTCAACCCCATCCTTGTCCGCATCCTTCTTGCCAATGCTCTTCAGGCACCAGAATTACTATAGTTGAATGTCTTCTGGTTATGCTTTTAGGAACATAATAATCACATATAAGCAATTGCTCTGTGCTTATTGGTTTTTCTATTCAGAAATTGTAGGCTTACTCCTAAGAAAGACATGAGCAGAATAGAAGAACACAAATAGTTGATGAACATCACAGAGAAGGTGATGTCTCTCTCTCTTTCAGCAACCTACCACTTAAATGGATAAGTACCTAGAGAAGCTGAGCAAGGTGCACTATGGGTCGCCATCGATGGCAGCCTTGGCGCGGAGGTCCAGCATGTTCGGGGTAGTGTCATGTTGGTGTTCGTGCTATGCTCGTCGTCTACGTGATGGCGCCACGACAGAAGATCATGACTGTGGGGGTATTAACCCCTATACCCTTACGGCTAGGATTGGGCCAGCCCAGATCAGTGGGTCCGGTCCACCAAAAGACGACGCGCGGCCCGGCCAACCTGTTCGGAGTCCCGCGCGAGGAGTCAAGACAGATTTGGCGATCAAGCAAGATCTTGGTCGGTTAGAATAGGAATCCTTATCCGGTCACCTATGGCAATTGTAACTGACTAGGATTAGTTTCCAGATCTGTAATCCTACCCCCGGACTATATAAGGCGGGCAGGGGACCCCTCTAAAAAACATCTCTCATCGACATACAGCAATACAATCAGACGCAGGACGTAGGTATTACGCCTTCTTGGCGGCCGAACCTGGATAAAACCCCATGTCTGTCTTGCGTCACCGTCTTGTTTGTGGCTTGCGCATCTGTCTACCGACAATCTACTACCTTGGGCATACCCCTAGGTAGACTGCTGACCATATTTCGTCGACAGTGGCGCGCCAGGTAGGGTGTGTGTGTACTGGTCTCCAAGCAAACAAGATGGTCATCATCTCCGGCTTCGTGGCTACACCGAACGGCCTCACGTTCACCGTCGGCCAGATCACCTGGACCACCGGCTCCGACGACTTCATCGCCATGACCACAGAGGAAGCGCAGATTCAATCTGCGTCGACCACTGCTTCACCTGCATCGGCTACGGCTCCGACCACGGTGGACACGGCTCCGACCATGGTGGATACAGCTCCGACCATAATGGATCTGGCTCCGACCACGGTACATCTGGCTTCGACCACGCCTGCATCATCTTCAGCCACGTCGATAACCCGTCGTCCACTTCCCCGCTACAAAGGGAAGCAGATCGACAACACCGACCTGCTTGACTCCATCAATCGGGTCGGCACCAAACTCGCTGAAACCCTAGCTCTGGTAAGTATAATTCAAAGTCAACCTAATGAGCAAGTAACCGCTCCCCACAACAGATCTACCCAACCAGCTCGGGCCAGTCGTCCTGCACGACTTGGTACAGATCTCGTGGTCATATCTACTCCTGAAGGGCGCTTCGCTCATCGCCGGCCAGCCTCCGCGATAGGTCTCTAGCTCTCCGAGTACGAAGCCTCAACGGAGAACTACCAGGCCCAGCCCTACAGCCTACGAAACGCTACCTCCAACTACGCATATAACATACAACGCTGCTCGAATCTGTGTTTTGTACATCAGCCTCGGTCGAGGCCAAGCAACTTCATCAACATGATCCGGATTGAGGATTATCAAGAAGGATCCGTCCACACGGTCCAAGAGGGTGACTCCAGCTCCTCGTCTGGCATCGCATCTAATGCCTCCGTCCACACCGAGCTCCAGCATCACGACGATGAAGGCGTCGAATACGATCTGGATATCCCAGACCACGCCCTGGGGTTCCCGCAATTCCTGTCTTTCCCGCCAAGGCGAGGGGGTTTGATCAATGTTGTCAGCAATGACGAACCGCCAGCAGTTGGCGAAACAGAATAAGAAAGGATTGCACGCGAGGCACGCAATATTGACCAGTTTAATCGCCGGCAAATTGAAGCTGAAGCAGAAGAGGAGGCACGACGCATAAGGGTCCAGCCACGCGCCCTCAACAATGCTTTCGATAGGGTGGGGGACAAACAGGTCTTTAGGACTCCAAGCGCCAACATAGCCGTCACTATGGCGATAATGCAACGGCTACCCAACACCCTCAAAACCCAGGCAATTCGCAATGATATACAAGCTTATCTGACGGCTGCTATGGCTCAGACCGCGGAGATGGTGAATCAAGCCCGGGCTCCATCCGTTTCAGTCGAATCAAGCCACAGCCGCCAATACTCAAGTCGCTCACAGCCACTCAATCAACGTGGCTCGCGCAACAACGACCCATCAGACAACCGCCAAGGCAGAAACGGTGGTCATTATGGTGGTTAGGATGACAATCGCCGTTGGGAGGACAACCGCCGCGACGTTCAGGATGACAACCGCCGAGATAACCGCGATAATCACCGCGGCCGCAGGGTTAATCAGGATGGCAACCAGGATCGCCGTGATGGCAATAACAATCTCCGCCGCTACCTCGGGGAACGCGATCTGCACGATCGCATCAACCAAAGAGCCAACGATCGAGCATCCCACAAAAGTTATCGCCATATGGAATATGACACTGCCCATGGCCCGTCGGGTTTGAAGCAGTCTACTCCGCACCTTCGCCAAGTCATATGGCCCAAAAACTTCAAGCTCGAGAAACTTCAGAAGTACGACGGCAAGGAAAACCCTAAATTATGGGTCATGCTCTACGAAACTGCGTGCAGATCAGCCATGGCTGACGAGCATGTCATGTCTAACTATTTCCCCATCGCTGTTGGCCATGTAGGTCACCAATGGTTGGTCAGCTTACCGGCGAACTACTTCGATTCTTGGCAAGAGCTCAAGCAAGCCTTCATCGACAACTTCATTGCTACTTGCGAACAACCCGGCAACAAATATGATCTGCAACGGATTCGAGATCGAAAAGATGAGCCACTACGCGAGTACGTCTGGCGTTTCTCGGAGATGCGCATCAATGTCCCATCAATCTCCGACAATGAGGCAATCGAGGCTTTCATCACTGGCCTTCGCTTCCACGACGCCCTAAGGGACAAGCTCCTGTGCAAGAGGCCTGAATCGGTCACAGCGCTCCTGGCCACCGCTAAGAAATATGCGGACGCCGATGACGCTAAAAAGATAATTATCGAAGAAGCAGCAAGGGTTCCACGCTCCGACCACCCCCCACACCGCGACGACTACAGCAGCAACCGTGGTCGGAATGACAATTTTGACCGCTGCAACCAGCGCAACGACTCCTGCGACCACCGCGACCAACGTAATCAGCGGCGTAACCGCCGTGACGATTACAGGGGCAAGCATGCTCGGGAAGACGACGGCGAGGTCAATACCGTTAAAATAGGGGGCGGACGTCGTAACTACAAAGATGACTACGCCAAAGCATTGAAAGGGCCCTGCCAGCTCCATCCCAAGTCAAACCATACTATGGAGAATTGTCGCGTTCTCAAGTCTATCTACACGCGTCAACAGGCTCCGGACACATCCGACAAGCCTAACGACGCAGGGGAACAGCGCAACGAGGACAACGACGATGAAGACGCAGATCCCCGTCACAAGTACGTCAAGCCAACCGATCGTGTGCACACCATCATCGGAGGCAAAGTGTCCATCGAGACCAAACGAGAACACAAGCTGCTCGCCCGCGCTTGCTTGAACGTGGCCAACATCGATAACCTCCTCACCGATCCGCGGCTCCCTCCATGGTCTCACCGTGAGATCTCCTTCAGCAGAAAGGACCAATGGGCCGCAATACCTGAGCCAGGACGTTTTCTCCTAGTCCTCGATCCTTGCATCAATAAGGTTCAGTTCGACAGAGTGCTGATCGACGGCGGCAGCTCCATCGATATACTGTTCAAGAACAGTCTGCCCGCCCTGAAGATAACTCAGGTGGATCTTAAGCCATACGAGGCACAGTTTTAGGGTGTTCTCCCCGGACAGAGCTCTACACCTCTCGGGCAGATCATGCTACCTGTGCAATTCGGAACCCCGGACCACTTCCGCACAGACTACGTCAACTTCGTGGTCGCTGACTTTGATGGCACCTACCATGCTATTCTTGGTCGACCGTTGCTCACAAAGTTCATGGCCATACCTCATTACAGGTATCTGGTGCTCAAGATGCCTACCGAGAAAGGAGTTCTAACCCTCATGGGCAACGTATACGTAGCTTATACTTGTGAGGACGACAGCTTCAAAATAGCAGAGGCTCACGACCTCTCTATTCGCATGGCCGAGACCATGCTCGACGCCAAGAAGACCTCCGCCGACCACCTGGAGATCCCAGAGCTCGAGGCTCCATGTAAGAACATCAAGTCCAAGGACAACAAGGTGATCCAGCTGGTCGACGGCGATCCCAGCAAAACGGCCCTTATCGGGGCCAACTTGGATCCCAAATAGGAAGACACGCTCATCAGGTTCTTGAGGAGCAACGTGGATGTGTTCGCATGGAAACCTGCTGACATGCCCGGTGTACCTCGGAACTCTTTGAATGTCAACGGCAAGGCCAAACCTATCAAGCAGAAGCTACGATGGTTCGCTCACGACAAAAAGGAGGCGATTAGGGTAGAAATTACATGGCTTTTGGTAGCCAGATTTATCAAAGAAGTGTACAACCCGGTTTTTGTACGCAAAAAGAATAATGAATGGAGAATGTGCGTTGATTACACTGATCTCAACAAACACTACCCTAAGGACCCCTTTGGTTTACCTCGCATAGACGAGGTTGTAGATTCAACCGCCGGTTGTGAGCTGCTTTCCTTTCTCGATTGCTACTCTGGTTATCACCAGATCGCTCTCAAATAGGACGACCAGATCAAGACATCTTTTATTACGCCTTTCAGTGCCTACTGCTACATGACCATGTCGTTCGGGCTCAAGAACGCCGGGGCTACCTACCAACGCGCTATACAAGCCTGCCTCAAAGAAGAGATAAAAGACAACCTCATCAAGGCTTATGTTGATGATATAGTTGTCAAAACCAAGGAAGCACATACCCTTGTTGACAACCTAGAACGCACCTTTGCAGCCCTTAACACATTCAGTGGAAATTAAACCCAAAAAAGTGCATCTTCGGTGTTCCTTCTGGCATACTACTTGGCAACGTCGTCAGTCACGACGGCATACGCCCTAACCCAGAGAAAGTCAAAGCTGTCTTGGACATGAAGCCGCCCAAAAAAGGTAAAGGATGTTCAGAAGCTTACCGGATGCATGGCCGCCCTCAGCTGTTTCATATCAAGATTAGGCGAAAAAGGATTACCATTCTTTAAACTGCTCAAAGCATCCAAAAAGTTTGAGTGGTCGGAGGAAGCAGACGCTGCCTTCACACAGCTGAAACAATACCTTACATCACCTCCGGTCCTCACTGCTCCCAGAGAAGACGAAACACTCCTGCTTTACATTGCGGCTACTAATTGAGTGGTCTCCACGGCCATGGTGGTCGAGCGTGACGAGCCTAGCCACATCTACAAGGTATAGCGACCAATCTATTTCATCAGTAAGGTACTCAATAAGTCCAAGACCAGGTAGCCACAGATTCAGAAGTTGATCTACGCCATACTGATAACATCCCGAAAGTTGAAACATTACTTCGACGGATATCATATGGTGGTCATGACTGAGTACCCTCTACGAGACATCATTAGCAACAAGGATGCGAATGGGCGCATCGTCAAATGGGCAATGGAGCTATGCCCCTTCTCCTTGGAATTTGCAAGCCATACTACAATCAAGTCTCAGGCACTCGTCGATTTCATCGTCGAGTGGACAGACTTAAGCACGTCTACCTCTCCGGGGTCCGACGAGTATTGAACGATGTACTTTGACGGTTCTCTCAACATTGACGGTGCAGGGGCAGGAGTCCTTTTCGTGTCACCATTCAAGGAGCAGCTCCGGTACGTCCTCAGGATTTATTTTCCAGCATCTAATAATGCCGCTGAGTACGAAGCATGCCTACATGGTTTGTGCATTACGGTTGAGCTCAGCGTTAAACGTCTCTATGTCTACAGAGACTCTGCTTTGGTCATCAACCAACTCAACAAGGACTAGGACACGACCAGCGAAAAGATGGATGCATACTGCAAATCGATCAGAAAGCTAGAAGACAGGTTCTATGGCATCGAGTACATACACGTGGTTCGGGACAAGAATCAAGCAGCGGATGCGCTGTCAAAGTTAGGATCATCCTGAGCCAAAGTCCCACATGGTGTATTTGTCCAAGACCTACTCACACCTTCCATCGAAGAGGAAGATTCCACGGTCGACAAGCCTCTAGACCAGCAATTGGTGGCTACGGTTCTGGCGTCGAGCACAACCGAGCCACCTCCGACCACTCATGAGCCTGACTGGAGAATACCTTTCATCAAGTACCTAACAGATGGCAGCGGTTACACTGATCGGACAGAAAACGAGCGCTTGATGCATCGCAGTAAGCAGTACCTGCTCGTCGATGGCAAGTTATGGCGCAAGAACGCAAAGGAGGAAATCTTGATGAAGTGTATAACCTAAGAGGATGGCGAACATCTCCTAGACCAAATCCACTCTGGCTCCTGCGACAACCACGCGGCCTCAAGAACGCTGGTCGATAAGGCTTTCCGAGTAGGGTTCTATTGGCCGTCAGCAGTGGCCGACGCAGAGAAGCTAGTCCGCCACTATGAGGGTTGTCAGTTCTTCGCCAAGAGAATCCATGTACCAGCACATGAGATCCAGACAATACTAGCCTCTTGGCCCTTCGCATGCTGGGGACTGGATATGATCGGGCCCATCAAACCGGCTCCTGGGAAATTTACATGCGTCTTTGTGTTGATCGACAAATTTTCTAAGTGGATAGAATACATGCCTCTGGTATAGGCATCCTCAGAAAAGGCTGTCACGCTCCTTGACCAGGTCATCCACCGTTTTGGCATACCCAACAACATCATCACTGATCTGGGTACTCAGTTCACCGGGAATGCTTTTTGGGACTTTTGCGATGAAAGGAGCATAGTAGTAAAATACGTCTCAGTGACGCACCCTAGAGCTAATGGACAAGTTAAGCGGGCAAATGGCATGATCTTGGATGCATTGAAGAAGAGGATGTATAGGGAAAATGACAAAGCTCCCGGAAGATGGCTCAAAGAGTTACCAGCCGTGGTCTGGGGCCTCAGAACTCAGCCCAGTCGTAACACTGGCGTCTCACCATACTTTATGGTTTACGGCACTAAGGCTGTCCTCCCAGCAGATATAGCTTTCAGATCAGCACGGGTAGAGAACTTCGATGAAGGCAAGGTCAATGAAGTACGGGAGCTAGAAGTAAATAGTGCAGAAGAGAAGCAGCTCGATTCTTGTGTACGTATAGCCAAATACCTTGCTGTTTTGCATAGGTACTACAACAAGAACGTTAAAGAGTGGTTCTTCATGGTCGGGGACCTGGTCCTGAAGTGGAAGACGAACCAGGCTGGTGTCTATAAACTCGCAACCCCATGGGAGGGGCCCTTCATGATCAAGGAAGTCACACGACCAACGTCTTACAGGTTAGCTCACCTGGATGGTACGGACGTACCAAATTCATGGCATATCGACAAGGTTAGACATTTCTATGCTTAACTACTGAGATATGTACTCCTCTTGTATTTTCAATTTACTTCAATAAAGCTATTATGATTCCTCCGACCACTCTAATGTGTCACTTCGAATTTTATGGTTATTCCAACTTAGCCAGTAAAAGCCGACCACCATTCCTTCTATGGTTTTCGGAGCAGGCCCTGTCTTCGGTTCCTCCCAACGCGTGCATGGGATCCGCTCTCTACGCTACGGGTGATCGGCGGGTCCCCCCTGGTTTGACTTGTCCGCGTCTACGTGTGCACAGGTCACGCACCTCACACTCTGACCACATGGCAAACTAGGGCCGCACAAACTTTTCGGGATGACGTGTCGAGTAAAATGGTACAACTAAACAGAACGTTAACATGTTCTCACTTAGTTACACCAAAATGAGTTTCAAGCTTAAATACGTTTTATACAACGCAAACAAGCTTATGATGATATACAGTTATGTTATTACAAGCTTGCCTGAAGAGGCCCAAGTTTACAATAACACAAGTACGTCCTTCTTCTATAGCTCTAGCCTATTCTATTGGCTGGTTGGGACACGCGGCACCCGCTGCTCGCTGCTTCTGATATCCTACTCGAGTCTCGAGGACTCTTGTACTGGTCGAGCTGAAGGGGATGGCCCCACCGATGCCTGGCTGGTCGAGACCGTAGGTTTCGTCGGTTGGCTCGCAACTGATGGCGTTTCCAGCTGACTTGTCGATGGCGTACCCTGTACAGGTGCTGTTCCACCTCCACACAGGTTAATGTCGCCAATTATCTTTGACGACAGGTCCAGCTGGGTCATCCGAAGCTCCTCAGCCTTGTCTGGGTCTGCCTCCTTCGGGTACCTAGCCTCCAGGTGCTTGAGATCGATCAGGGGGTAGTAGGCACGCACCATGCTTAGCACATGTGCACCTGTGTACTCACCCGCCTCCTTCACAAACTCTTGGAACCATTGCCATGCCTTTCGGCATCTCTCGACCAGTCCGAGCTGTGGCGTCCTTGGCACTTCCTCTGTAAGCGCTGGGTCGATAAGGTCGAGGACGGGCAAAATGCCAGTTGCCACCTCCTGGCATCGGTTCTTCCATGTGTCCCGATCCTCGGTGATCTCTAGGCATCGCGCCTTCCAGCCGTCACGATCTTTCATCACAGCTTCCAGATGCTTCTTGGCATTGACTTTTAAAACTGTAACACGCATAAGACATTAAAATGTTACGCCACGATAGGATAAGGCGGGCAACAGAGTGAGCAAGGTGGTCTGGAACACTTACTTTTCAGTTCCTCCTTCATCTTGGTTGTGCGGTCCTGGAGTTGTGACTGGTCGTGCGCCAGTCTCTTGTTGTCTTCCTTCAGGCGACCACACTCTACGGCCACACGGCTATTCTCCTCTTGGAGATGGATTACTTTAGCTTCTAAGCCTGCACTATAGCCGTTACTATCAACTATGCAAAAGACGTGTCATGTATTTGTTGTGATAAAATGACAACTTACTTGTTTTTTCCTGCTCTTTGTTACTGAGCTGGACGACCAGGTTCTGGTTCTGTGCCTCTTGCTTCGTCCTCTCCTGGTCGGCGGCTTCAAGTTGGTGGCGCAAGCGTTCCACATCGGCCGCTAGTTCCCTATTGCTTGCTGTGATTCCTTCGATCTGGTCGAAGCACTTTTTTCGGTACCTTGCGGTCTTCATCAAGTCCTGCATGCAAAAAAAGCTAAGTCAGACAATTCAACTGGATAGCAGGATCAAGTGGTCAAGCCAAACATACCTGGACTTCTGTTACCAGACGTTTTGCCGCTCGTTCAACTTTCATGGTCTCTTCGACCTCTGGGATTTCCTCATGCATAACCCACTGGTCGTTCTGCCAGCGCGACGCATATACATGTTGTCGCTTGTCTTGGGGACGGCCTAGGACCTCTTCTACTTCGTCCTCTTTGGCCTCTTGTTCAGGTAGCGGCGCTTGTCTGGAGTTGGTAGTCTCTGCGACCACTATGGCTTTCCCATGAACCGTGGCATCGACAAGCGTGCTTTGTGCCACCTCCGGCTGCTGCTCCTCGGCTTGGTCTGGTCCACTTGGCGCCGAAGTATCCCCCTCAGCAGGGTTAGTGCTCAAAGCACTTGTACTTGGCTCGGCTCTCTTCTCGACAAGCTGCTCGGGGACTATTGTCTGGCTGCTCGTCTGCTGAGGTTTCGGTGGATTTTCTTCTACAGGTTCCTTCATAGCCGGCTACTGGGTAGTTCTCTCTGCTGTTGCTGGCGAAGCCATGCCGCACCCGGCTAGCTGGTCGGGATTTTTGGTGGACGCCAACCTAATATATTAGAGATAAGTTCAAAAGACAAAAAGATCCAATACAAATTGTAAGCTTACATCAAGGTTGCAAATACTCATAGCTTGGAAGCACGGAATGAGGTGGCGAAGGAGCATCTCTTCGACCGTGCTTGCTCCACGTGCTCGGTGGGTGCCACCGGGTCTTTTCCACGACCAGTACCGGCACCAGGGCTTGGTGCTCGACCCCTTTGTCGCTTGTCTTCTATGTTGTAGTGGACGGTGATGCAATCCCTGCTGGCACGGAGGAGCCACCTTGCTCCGTCGACTCCAGTTGTCTCCTCTTTCGAGGGACGAGTCGGAAGATGTCTGCATCCTCTATTTCATCATCTGACAGTGGGAAGATGGCCTGATGATGTTTGCTAGCCGCAGGCCGCTTGCCAGCAGCCCTGGCCGTTGCCTCCTCCCCAACCCTGAGTACGGCCCAGTCGACGTCTTCGGCTCTGGCACTGGTTTGGGCGGTTGGGCCGGCAACTTGCGGCGGTGCGACTATGGCTGGCACCCTACGATCCCAACTAATTGTGCAAAAAGAGGCATTGTAGGCAATTGGGGATCCTAGGTCACGATGATCACTCAATGTCTGATAAACATGAAAGGCAACTGGGTCTCCCGGTTGGGTCACCATGATTACCCTAATTAGCTGGAGACCCTAAAAATGGATAGAAAATCTATCTGGGTTGAGAAAATTACGTGTCCATGAGTGGAAACCATGCGTGGCACGTGCGGTGATTTGTCGGGTGAGTCGTAGAACACAGGCACTTGGCGATTGATTCTTGTTGTTGTATAGGAGATGCACTCCGTGTTTTTGGGCGCCATTTTTAAGAAAGAAATAGAGTGTGCTGGGAATTTGAATCAGGGAGGGGCGGAGATCGAGTGAGGGCACGCGGTGAAAGCCGGAGAGACATGGATCGCAGGCACGTGGTGAAAGCTAGGTGCACGAATTGCCTACTGACCAGGGAGGAATTTGAAAAGTTTTACCATGAGAGCCATTTCAGATTTAATCGAGTCAGATCGAATCATAAGTCAAAATCAGCTAATCCAAAATGGCTATTCTACTGAGCCTTGAGGAGACACACACCATGCCTAATAACTGCTTACAAATTGGTACATGGAACATGAGTACAGGGCAAAAGAGGAGTCACTTAAAATGAGGAAATTGTTTGCTAGCTTCTCCTATTACAAACTAAGGGCCGGAGAACACTTTGTTCACTATGTCTTTGGCCTGGGAAGCGAGGGCTACGGAGTTGGCAGTGTTGAAGAAGTCCTTGACTAGGCGCTCATGGTCCTCAGAGTGTTCGATGGTTGGGAAACCATGGGGAAGAAGTCAAAGCTCATGACCAGAGCGAGCTTGCGCAACAGCTAATGCCATGGTAGCACCATGATGAACACCATGAAGGGCAACTTCTCTGACGCGGTTTGAGACATCGTACAGGCGAACCACCGGCACGACACCCTTGGCGTTGATGAATCCGACCGCATACTCTGTAGCTGATCGAAGGCTTTCCAACTGGGCCAATAGGTCTAGAAAGATTCAAGCAAGGGATAATCATGATTTTGAAGACAACACTAAAGGAAACGGAGAATTGTGATGAATATCTTACCTATAATTCTAGCCTCGGCCTCGGCCAGCCTTGCTTGAGTGGAGTTGGCCTCATGTTTCGAGATGAGGAGAGCGTCCTGCAGCGCATTCAGATGAAAGTCCGTCCGCCCAAGATCACGGGTTGCATTCTCCTGGTGACGAAGACGCTGGTGTGGTGGCACAGACTCGTCAAGGGCCTCTTCAATAGGCCTCTTGCCGCTCTCCATATCTTCGAGCCTATTAGAGAGCAAATTGCACCAAAGGCATAGAAGGTTTGGGATGAAGTAGGTTGTTTTTCAATCCACAACCATGGCCCGTATATATAGCCCGAGAGATGAGAAGATAGACTTTGTCAGGGGTATGGAATTAAAGTGACTTATGGAAACGGATCAACACACCAAAAATTCAGGGAATGATTCATGGAAGCACAACAAATTCAGACTTATCGTTTCCCATAAATTACAGATACTATGGGATTGATACAAAAGTTTACATTAACCGATGATCAACCCACTAAGACTTCCTTGGATTGAAGGGAGCCCGAATCCACATAAGGCCGAAGGTCATCATGGACTGAGTCATATTGGCCTGCTGATAGAAGTAGCATCAGGGGAGAGAAAAGGCCGCCTGCTAAGAAGATGCTCATATATCCAACCGATTTCTCAGCATGAGCACTTGATAGAGTGAACAAGAGGAAGGTGTCCACACATTTAAGCCCTTGCAAACACTAGAACAACTCTGCGCTGATGGTGAGAAAACTCAGGTGACATCACAAGAATTCTTCTAACCACAGCAGCTGATTCTCTTGCTCAATAAGGCGCTAAAATGAGTGACACAATCGCCCTATGCATAAGAGTTCTTCTAAACACTCAAGACCCTCATAGTAAGGAATTAGAACATGGAGGGTCTAGCAGAGCCAAGGGCACTCGAGGAGGCAAGCAGAAGGGAAACATAACTGAGTCGTTGGGTTACTCTCGCTAGGGTCGGATAAGCATTTATAGTCGATCTGGAAGATTGAATCCAAGCACCCGTGAAGCAATAGTGCTATCATGAAGCTTTAAAATATAGGCTCATAAGCAGGCAAGGACGTTGGTAGGCCTCAGATCAAGGTTCTCTACCCGTGACTACGGACCCATCGGGGGTACAGACATGGTAATTTTGGAATAAAATTACTTTTATCCCCAAATTGGGGGAATGTGTTTACACCAAAATTTGGAAAAGAAGAACGCAAGAACTCAAGGCTTATAAAATTGTATCATCAAGGGATCGATCGGGTGTGAATCGAGGTCAGCTGGTTTTGATGCAGTGTCAGAATCAACTATTTTATAGATGATGTCAGCAGACAATATCAACGGACTACGAACAGATGGCGTCGAGGGGGGGAAAACATGTCAGACTCTACAAAAAGGGAAAAAATAGGGTCCAAGTTATCTTAAGTTAGGAATGTTTTCTCTTATACCAAAGATTGTAATAAATCGTACTTGAGTAGGATTCATGTTTAGGTTTCGAGTATAAATATTGGACACCAGCTATTGTAAGAAAGAATAATCAATCAATACCAATTACTTTTTTTAGCTTCACGCCAACCCTTAGGAGTAGGAGTACTATAGATCTCGACGAGTTTTTCAATAAGCAGGGCTGTATCGATCCAGTCGACCTCCGGCTTGTCTGTAAATACCGTCATGGCTTATACTCTTGCTTGTAAGGCTGCATCGGTTCGGCCGATCTCTTACGAGCTCTAGTATAAGTTAGTTATCAATCCTTATCTAGTTCAAGTACGGCTGCATCGGTTGAGTTTGACCTCCACTGCTCGAATTAGATTAAGGTCAAGTTATCGGCTCTACCTAAGGGTGGCATCCTTCGGGTAGATTTATTAAATTACCGATCTTGCTGATGTTCTTGTTGTCATTGGTTTTCGGCAATATCAATCTGCCCAATCGAGATCGATCTAGATCGGCCTAACATCCTTTTAGTCCATCGTTTATTTTATCACATTGCGATGGTTCTTACTTTAAACGACGGATTATGTTTTATCGGCTGTTCTACTTTGATCTTGATCATGCATAGTACATGGCTAAGACATGTCTGATCTCAAGAAGGTTTATTAGCTAGTTGAATCTGATCTATCATTCGCTATTATGGCTATAACGATCCGGTTGATCCCCACTAATAGCACTTTAAATCGGAGTATGTTAGTTGGTAGATTTGCTTTCGACCATGCGTGACCTTGGCTGTCTGCTGTGCCCGCATCGGCTAAATAGCCGATTGCCCGTACTTTAACGCTTATAGCTTGTCTTCATGATTCTGTTAAATGTGAATATATCTGTTTATTTTAAAGGTTTGATCTGTTATCTTTATCAGTGCTGCCATCGATCCGGTCGAACCCCATTGTTAAGCATAACCGGTTAGATTTGATGAGTTTATAGATCTGCCCGTATTAAATAGTCGATTATTCACATGCTGTAATCCCTTTTCCACTTAAATCGGCTATTTTAACCGATTCGCCTGTGCTTTCACAGATATGGTACGCTTTCATGAACCTGTTGAAGTATGGTCGGTTCTATGGATTTTCTAGTTGTAGACTATCATCATCATCATAGCTGCATCGATCCGGTCAAATATCACTGTTGATGGTAATAGGTTAGATCTAGACGGTTCGTAGGTCTGTCCATATCAAACAGTCGATTGCTTGCGTGGCATATCCCTTTTCACCGGATTCATTGGCTCTACACCATGTATTGATCAAATCTAATTTAGCCAGTGATGTATCTTCGACGCATATATGTTAATAGCTTAAGGTAAAAGATCATTAAAACTGGGTGTATTGTATTCGTTACTATAAAATCAATCATGACCCGCGAGCTTTACAGTTCTTAACAGACGATTTCTTCTCGTATCAGCTATTTAGTTGATTTTTTCCGTCTTGCTGCCCCCGAATCGGCATACTTGGAACTGTCTAGGCAAAACCAGCATGTTCCACCCTAAATTACTGATAATTTTTTTCTCCTTGTCAATTGTAGGTCAAATTAACTGGCACGCCCTTGGAAATTCGCAGGATCGAGTGGTCCTGCGTTGAAGCCAGATAGATTTCCAAATCGTTCTGACTTGCTGCGTGTCCACCCGGCGCGGCTACCACATTTCCGCGCCAACAACATCACAAGGCCGAAGGCCAGATTTGCTTTCCAATGATGTCATCCAGTGTAGACTTTGGTTAGCATGATCTTGTGAACCATCAATTCAGTCGTTTTTGTTTGTGAAGCCAGTTTGTATTAGAGTAGGAGGCAACAGACGAAAATTGTTGCTTAGGGAGAGGGTCAGAGGAAAATGCATATGTTTTTTTTATATATTTATTGAGGTGACCTTACCTATGTATATTTTTTAAGAGAAGTAATCGGAATGATATTAGAGAAACTGTCCTGTTATTTCATTTTTCTGGGTATAAATTAAGAATGCATAATGTGCATATAATGGTGGAATTGAATACAATCTAAGCCCACATTTTAGTACACTGCTGGAGTTGGGTGTCACTGTCACCCTGTTTCTCTACGTTTCTTGTCCTGTCCTACACTAACATATGTGATGAGAATTTTATATATTCCAAACTCACAGGCCAAATTGTTAAGAACATTTAGGGCTTATTTGGAATATAAGATATCCAAAACATAGGAATAGGAAAAATATAGGATTAGAGTTGCATGTCGCTTGTAATTCTACAGGAATTGAAAATATAGGATATTCTCTAATGGAGCATTTGGATACAACCCAAGAAAAGCACAAGAATTAGAAGAGAGACATAAAGGAAGGTTTCTAAGAGGTTGAACGTCGCGTTAGATTTTCTCCAAAATTCCTATAGATTGAGCCATTCCACAGAAATATTGTAGGGTTTGGATGGCAAATCCTTTGTTCTAAAGTGTCACATAGAAAAATTTCCATTAGAATCCTACAAAATTTCTCCATCCTTAAAAAAAGGATTCGAAGGGCCTTTGCTTTTTTTTTCTCTATATAACAACTCCCCTCCCTCCCAAAAAATGTTTTCTTAAAAAAAATGTACTGATTTAACCTAAGGTAGTCAGATAGCTCTATTTTTTTCTCATACCAAATGTTAGAAACATAGACAGATACGTGACCACGGCCCACGTGCATTCTACTTTTTTTTCCTCAACCTTCACAAGTACGTTGTGGTATCTGAACTAAGTGGACTCTACCTCAAGGAAACCCCTCTTTTTTTGAATGATAGATTTTTTTTTGTTTTATGTGTATTTTTAGTGAAAATAAACTTATTTTTTGTAAAATCTGATACGATTTCTGTAAAATTCATGTGTTTTAAAGGGCCTCAATTTCTTTAGAAACTCTGATAGAAAATATTTGAGATTGATTTCACCACTTGCATCTTGTTTGGGACAGGGACCTAGTCTATGTCTAAAGAAAATTGCTACAGAGTTTGATTCCTAATGTGTAGAAGATACTCTATCCGTTCCAAATTATAAAATCTTTTTAGTTTTTCTAGATGCATTGTTTTTCACTAGAGAAGTCAAAACGTTTTATAATTTAGAATTAAGGGAATATAACTATATCAAATATAATGTTTAATTATTTGTTTTTCCATTTTCTCCCTTTCAAACCATAAGACATTTCGGTTTTTCTAAATACATTGTTTTAACAATATATGCCATGCAACTGCAGATTTTCACTGTAGCAACAATATTTTTGTTAGATGCAAAACCAGCCTCAGCAAACGCTGTTGTTGTCAAAACTAGCAGCCAAACATGCTCCTAGTGTATATCTAAATACATAACGAAAGTTATATATATTTAAAAAGCCAAACGCCTTATGATTTAAAATGGAGGGAGAATATATTGAAATCTTATATGGAATACTAGAAACAACTATTTAAAAAAAACTTGAAAAGTAGAGCTCAGTCTAGAGTCAGCGGAACTCATTCACAAATAGCCTGTTCGGTTGACTGGTTCGTATCGTTGCTGGTTCGTGAAGAAGTACTGCTAGCCGGTTTGTGTGAGAGAAAAATATTGTTTCGGCTGAAAATTTACGATCGTTTACGACAAGCCACAGCCAAACGAACAGGCTGAAAGAGTTCATAAAAAGTTTAGGCCAACAACAAAATGTTTGCACGATTATTTCTGCTTCTGTGAGTTCTACCTAATGTTAGAAAAATATACACGTATACAACGAACAAATAAGTGATAATTACAACTAATTTTATATTTTAACCATACAGACTAAAAATTGTTTTATTCGGAGCTTTGGCAAAGCTCACCAAATTTGGCCAACTTCACCTTTCCGTGTGCCGTTGCCGTCTCCACGTGTCAATAAAACAATATTCATTTCGAACATATACACAGCTGTAGCAGATGAGAGGCAGAAAAAAAAGACTTCCTTTTTCTGAAAAAAGTGAGTTCGCGAAGCGTCGGTTGCACGTTGGAGCTTCAAACGAGGAGCGCACGCCCACCTCTCCTAGACCCGTGCCACCTGCACCGCAGCCTACCCGCACGAACCATCCCCACGGGCTCACGTAGACCGGGCTCAGCCTCCGCCCCACCAACCCTGACTCCCCCCACCTCTTTTTGAAGCCCAGAGGCGCCCCCGGCCCGGGCATCAACCACTCGTCTCTTTTTCTTCGCCCCGCCCGAAGTCCGGAGCCGAGGAGGAGAGGGGAGCAGCGAGATCGCGCGCGCGTCCGAGAGCTCCACGAAGGTTGGTGCCAGACCCTTCTGTCTTCCCTCTCCTGATCACGTTTCAATTCTGCTTGCTAGGAGGTTCTAATGCCGAAGATCTCGCTCCCGATCTCGCTGGTTCCAGATCTGTCGTAGCAAGAGGATGCAGATCTGTGCTGTTGAGCCTGCTGTGAGCGCGTAGAATGCTGCTCTTGGTCGTGACGTGTTGGCGGTTCGGATTGTTGTCGCCGTTCAGCGGTTCAGGCCATTGGCTGTCGGATCTCGGCTCCCGCGGTTCCGCGTGCTAATGTTGTTTCGAGTTGCATCGTTAGGAATGTTTTTTTTTTCGCGAGAAATCGAGGGGCATTATGGTCTGCCTCGTAGATCTGTGTTGGTATAGGTCTGTGATGTTGTTGGCTTGGCGCGGTGTGGAGTCGTAGGTGATCTTTTGGGCGGTGGTTTGTTCTTGGCTGAAGCGATCGCATTTTTCTAATCTTGATATCAGTAGTGCCTTTATTGTTTGCATAAGATCTAAGTAATTCCGTTGAATGAAATACCAGCGAGACAAAATGACACTATACATTTAGTCGAGAGCTCATTCTCTGATCTGGTGTTTCGTTGTGCTCAGAGTCTCATTTGTTTTGTTTTGGTTGCCGTGCCTTCTATGTAATGTTGATCACGAAATGCTGACAACCATTGCTCAATGGCTTCCGCAGTTGTGGCAACATGGGGCTCACCTTCACGAAGCTCTTCAGTCGGCTCTTCTCCAAGAAAGAGATGAGGATCCTTATGGTTGGTCTCGATGCAGCTGGTAAGACCACCATCCTCTACAAGCTCAAGCTCGGAGAGATCGTGACCACCATCCCTACAATCGGTGAGAGTCTATTCTATGCTTTTCAGTTTACATTGATCTTCTATATATCTTGAGAATGCAATTATATAGCTTTTATCAACAACAATATAAACAATGGTTGTTAGTTTGGATCTGTGTCAGAATAAGTGAAATTTCTCCCCTTTTTAAAATAGACAAAGGACATTAGCAAATGGATCTAACAATTTGTCAAGCTCCCTTTGAATTAGACCATTACAAGAAATACACACTGCATTACAACAGTACAACTATATGAATCACGAATTTGCCACTGCACCTAATCTGTCCACCTTGTTTTATTGCTGCATGTTTTTACTTGGCTCGCAGATGTGGTTAGACAGTTGTTTGTATCATTATGTTATATCCATCATGTATCTTTGATGCAAGTTATTAAACGTTTTTGTGAAATGAACAAGACCGCAACACATTATTCTTGTAGGAGCAAAGCTGACTAATATTTTGCCTTCTATTTTGTGATTTCAAGGGTTTAATGTGGAGACTGTTGAATACAAGAACATTAGCTTCACTGTCTGGGACGTCGGGGGTCAGGACAAGGTAATACAAAGCCTCTCTCCTAGTTCCCTTACTGATGCAACTTCACTGCACTAGCTTTTTCTGTGCTGTATCAGAAAGATTGTTCAAAACATCTGATAATAGATCTAATTGTATTCAGGTTTAAGAGACCTTTAACTCACAACATTTTATTTTTCAAACCCCAGATCAGGCCATTGTGGAGGCACTATTTCCAGAACACCCAAGGCCTTATCTTTGTTGTTGATAGCAATGACAGAGATCGTGTTGTTGAGGCAAGGGATGAGCTCCACAGGATGCTGAACGAGGTATATTAACCATGTTCATGTTTCTTGTTATATATTTGTTGCATGATCAATCACGTGCTGCCATTTTTAATTTACTTGGACTTTTGAATTTGGGAGCGTTCTCTTGCAGCTATGTTCAGAATGATGCTTTGATCTATTAACTGCTTCTAGAGCAACTATATGGATCACCAGTGACTTTGAACATGCCACATGTTGTGTATAATGAATTAAATTAAAGTTTGCGATGTGAGAATTCCTTAGTACCACAGCATGGAATCAAATTTTCTCAGTCTGACTTATGGGAAACAATAATAAGTTTTGCTGCCAGAATTACCTGTGAAGATTTTTTTTAAAAAAAGATTGTCACAGTCAGCTTGTTAATATCTAAGTTTGCAAGAACATATAACTGATGTAACAGATGAGTATACATATGAACATGTCGATACATATGAAATATTTAGGTGTCTGGATTATCATTAAGCTGGAGTTATGGTCATGGCTAGCTGTAATGGCTAGTTGTACAGGAAGTATGTATGAAGGCAGCAAATACATGTCTAAGATTTGTTTTCCTGGAACCACTGTATTAGTAAAACCTGTAGACAGATCTCCATATGATTAATGAGTTTGACTGTATTCAGGCACTCATTGCTTTGGTTCCAGTGACATTTGGATTAAGCTGCATACATAAAACTCTTAGAATAACTGTCTTTTTTGGGATATAAGTTTTGAGCATTCATCCACATGACACTGGCAGGATGAGTTGAGGGATGCTGTCTTGCTCGTTTTTGCTAACAAGCAAGATCTGCCAAATGCAATGAATGCTGCTGAGATCACCGATAAGCTTGGTCTCCATTCCCTGCGCCAACGCCACTGGTAAGATATTGTTGATTTGTTTTACTTGGCAGACTCTTACATGATCCATTTGTCCTGGTAACCATCATACTAAACTGGTTTTATGGTTGCATTGTCCATCTTATTCTCTGCATCTTTCATTTTGATTTGTCAGTTTCGTACAACTCTTGGTATTCTTCTGTATTAAACTTTTCATAACTAAATATTTTTCTTTATGTACATTAGTATATTCTTTGTGGACCAAGTGTTTTTATATGCTTACTAGCAGTAAAAAAAATCCTATATATCATAGTAAAACCCTTTTAATTTGATTTCTTTGTGACTTCTAGGTATATCCAGAGCACTTGTGCTACCACAGGAGAAGGTTTGTACGAGGGTCTTGACTGGCTCTCCAACAACATTGCAAACAAGGTAGGTATTGGTTTCCTTTCCATGTGCCATTACCAAACTCCACACACTTGTTTGCACAAAATATTATAGTTTAATCAGCGTTCCCATGATCTTTGAAATAAATCAGACCTTTTTGCTGCTTAGCATTACCAAGACTGGCATGTACGCATGTGGCATACTGATATCCTTATGTCAATGAATGCAGGCCTGATTGGACAATTCTGTGGTTTCATGGAGCACATGTCGAGGCATTTTCTGCAGAAACAGAGCCATGGTCATTTTGACCCTGAGACTTGATTGGCCCGGCTGCCGCCGCTGCTCCTTATGCTGATTTCTTGCTAAGAGAGAAAAACATTTGTTGTTTCATTGGAATGTTAAGTATTGTATTTCTTTGCTAGGCTTTTCAGAGAGCTGGTTTGTTATGTTGCGTGATTACTCTCTAAGAACCTGTTCCGATATCAAGACAGTGTAATTGGCCATTGGCACTAGTAGATCGTTTACTGTGAGTAATGCAGTTTATATGAATGTATCGCAATTGTGCTGTACCATACAACTTTACATTCTTGTTTGTGTGTGTCGGACTTTCCAGTTAATCTGGAGTTGGATCCAGTGACTATTTAGGAGAACCCGGAGGTGTCACGTGAGGGTGTCGCATGGGGCATTCGAATACTAATAAAAAATAAATTATAGAATCCATTAGTAATCTATGAGATGAATTTATTAAGTCTAATTAATCTGTCATTAGTATATGTTTACTGTAGCATTATATTGTCAAATTATGGACTAATTAGGCTTAAAAAATTTGTCTCGTAAAATAGTCTCAATCTGTGTATTTAATTTCATAATTAGTCTATATTTAATATTTTATGTATGTGTCTAAATATTCGATGGGACAGTGACTAAAGGTTAGGAGGTGAATCCAAACACCCCTTATTCTCGACAAAAGTTTCAAGGTTCGTGCTCAAAGAGATTCTTTAGCAATTTCAGAAGAATTGTTTTGGTCCGTTGCAATACATTGTCTCTGAATTCGTTCGTGAATAATATAGCAAAGTGTCGGTGTTTTTGGACCATCGATGAGTAGATTTGTATTTGCGCGCTTGACTCGGATGATGTGCTTAGAGGATACGAGGTTTATACTGGTTCGGGCAGAAAGTTCCTATGTCTAGTTCGTCGCTGCTGCTCGTGTTACTAGCACTGAAAGTTTGTAGTAGGGGTTACAAACAGGCGAGAGAGGAAAATGATCCTAAGTCTCTGGTGAAAGGAGTGACCGGGTGCTGAGAGCTCGATCGTTGCTCAGCCGTGTACTCGTGTCGTGCTCTTGTGCGGATCTAGCCCGATCCTCTTCATGTAACGCCCTGCTTTTCCTTTTATAGGCCAAGTGAAAGCGCGGGTTACAACGAAGAAAAAGGAGAACGAGAGACAAGAAGGCTTCCAGGATCGTCGGATCCTTCTTCATGCAGGTCTCGCCGATCCTGTAGATGTCAATAGGGACGACTCCATGTCGCGCCCTATCCGTCACTAGCGCCATGCGCAGGCGTCATCTGCCGATCATGGCGTTCCATCCCGCCCCAGCGGACGTCGTGGTGAACTGACGCGTCTGTCAGCGTTCGTACGAGGGTTAGGCAGAACAGCACCGGTACACCCGATGCTGTTCTTGATGTGAATCCTGAGGTATGGCCCATCATGGCCTCTGGTTACATCGAGTCGTGCTCGTCTCTTCTCTGATGTCAGAGTTTTAACCCAGGCCCATACGCCTGGACCTAGAGTGGTTGTCGACGATATAGGTCCCCGTCGGGCGAGACGGAGCCCGCGACCCTTGGGGGTCGGGCGAGACGGAGCCCACGACCTTGGGCGAGACCCCCGTGGCCTCGGGGTCAGACGAGACGGAGCCCACGACCTTGGGCGAGACCCCCGCTGCCTCGAGGTCGGGCAAGACGGAGCCCGTGACCCTTGGGTGTCAGACGAGATGGAGCACGCACCCAAGGGTCGGGCGAGACAGAGCACGCACCCAAGGGTCGGGCGAGATGGAGCCTGAGGCCTTGGGCGAGACCCCCGTAGCCTCGGGGTTAGGCAAGACGGAAACTGCGTCCTTGGGGTCGGGCGAGACGGAGCCCGTACCCAAGGGGTCGGGCGAGACATGTTAATACATCTTGCTCTGTCCGGGGGAAGTCAGCGTGGGCGCTAACTCCTTGCTTTAGGTATCTCTAATATCGATACCCGACAGTAGCCTCCGAGCCTGCGGAGGAGTAGAATACTCCTTTGGAGGCTTTTTCCAGACGGGAGGACTCTAAGGGCCTTGGCCTTCTTTTTGTAGCCCACGGCGTGTCTCGACGTGTCCCTTTCGTCGTGATCGGACCCCTCGGGGGTATAGCTATGATATTTGGTGGGTCAGAAAAGGTCTTTTCTAATTCCGACCCCTACCTACGTAGGTCTGTCGTTCTACGACCGCGTGTTCAGTCTCCTTGCGAGTCCAACTTTCCTCGAGCCTCCACCCATAGCGGGGGTCCGGTCGAGGGTCGTCTCGTCTTTATGATCGTCACCCTATCCGCGATTTTTGCAACTGGAGGGGTTGAGCTAACGTCACTTGCCTCGATGACTCGAGTGTCGCGCTTGGTGAGCTCGCTAACGGGCATGTCCGAGTGGGGCCCCGGCATCCCCTTCGCGGGGGCCTGGCTTGGGTCAGCTGGTGACTGACTCTAGATTCTTAGCGGTCAATCCATATAGTTCTCGGGTCTGTTCGACCGGTCCCGAGGGCTCTCTACCTTTCTTCGAGGAAAAATCATAGATCGTACCCGGTTGAGACTCGAACATGGGCCGGGATGCCCGCGCCGCTCGTGCGCCTGGGTACTGGCTGCTAGCGGGCCCATCCCTTTCCATCCCTCACTCTAAAGGTGCCTAGAGCGATTGTCGAACCCGTCGGTGGGCCAACCTTAGAACTCCTGGGCCTAGACGGGTCATAGGAATGTTTTCAGCTCTATATCCTCTTACCTATGACAGGTCATGGCCCGTTCAGGGAGGTGAAACGTCTGGCGCATTTTATGAGGGGACAACCATAGGTTGCGTGCACATGCCCCACAATGAGACGTGGTGACAGGTCATGGTAGGCACGGAGATCTAGGTGGGCGGTTGGTTTCCTCACACCCATCGCCCCTATAAAACCAAAGGGTTAGCCCTCCGTGTTTCATATGCACGCCTGCATCTTTACCTCCGCAGCCATGCCATCGCCGCCAATGCTTATGTTTTCTACCTGCACATCTCCGCTGTCGTTGAGCTCGCATCCATCCGCCCCCACCTCCAATGGATCCGTGGAGCCGTTCTGACATCACCTTCCAACACATGGAGGGCCTCGTCCGTCACGGTCTTCTCTGCACATGGACTTCGGCTGAGGAGTGATTGTTGCCCGGTAATGAGGATTCACCGTCGCCACCCGACGGCTACATGGTGTCGTTCGCCCACTTCCACGAGCGTGGGCTCGCGACCCCCGCCCACAAATTCCTCTGGGGGCTGCTGCACTTCTATAAGATTGAGCTGCATCATCTCAATCCCAACGGGATCTAGCACATGGCGGCGTTCGTCGCGCTGTGCAAAAGATTCCTGGGGATCAACCCCCACTTCAACTTGTGGAGATATTTCTTTGCCATCAACCTCTAGAAGAAGAGGAAGAAGGGCGGCAGGCAGGAGCTGCATATGTCGATGGGGTGCGCCGACATCCAACTTCGAAACAATTGGGTCGGCGAGTACCCGTCCATGCGGCTCTCGACGTCTAACAAGGGGTGGCACTCGTAGTGGTTCTACCTCAAGAATGACATCACTGCCCCTTTGCTAGAGTTCATCGGGCGCCTGATTGAAGAAGCCCTAGAACAGTGGAGGAAGTGGGGTATCCCGAAGAAGGACAAGAAGAAGATTCGAGACCACATCACCGCCTATAAGGTGCAACGTCCGGTATACTTCATCAGCGAGGTTCTTAATGAGCCCAAGACTCATTATCCTCAGGTCCAAAGGCTGCTATACACCATCCTGATCACATCATGTAAGCTCCGCCACTACTTTGAGTATTACAAGATCGCCGTGGTCATTGAGTTCCCTCCTGGGGGCATTCTCCACAACAAAGAGGCCAACGGCCGCATCATCAAGTGGGTTGTCGAGCTTGGCACTTACTCCATTAAATTCAGAAGCAGGCCTACCATCAAGTCTCAGGTGCTTGCCGATTTCGTTGCTGAGTGGACCGAGATTCAGGAGCCCATCACCGCTACTTGCCTCAAGCACTGGGTAATGTACTTTGACAGTGCTCTCAACATCAACGGTGCTGGTATGGGCATTTTGTTCGTCACGCCGACCAAGGATAATCTCTGATACGTTCTCTGAATACATTTTCCGGCCTCCAACAATGCCGCCGAATACGCGATCAAAATCAGCTCGCTGACCACCTATCCAAGTTAGGCTCCTCTCGCGCCATGATTTCGCCGGGGGTCTTCGTTCAAGATCTTCTAGCGCCATCCATTAAAGAAGATAAGGAAATTCAGGAAGTTTCACCCGCCGAGCAGCTGGTACTTACGGTACCTTCGCCGCCCACCGATTGGAGGGAATAGTTCATCAAGTACCTCGCCAACGCCGAAGTACCAGCTGACAAGACTGAAATCGAACGCCTAATCCGTCGAAGCAAGCATTACGTGCTGGTGGACGACAACTTGAGGGAGTGAAGCTACTTCTCGAAATTCACTCTAGTTCTTGCGGTAACCACACGGCCTCAAGAAACCTAGTTGGCAAAGCTTTCTGAGCTGGTTTTTACTGGCCCATGGCCATCTCTGATGTAGAAGACCTCATCCGACGTTGTGAAGGATGCCAATTTTTCGCCAAGCAAATACACGTGTCGGCACAAGAGCTGTAGACCATCCTAGCTTCCTAGCCCTTCGCATGCTGGGGATTGGATATGATTGGGCCTTTCAACCTGCACCAGGTGGTTTCTGGTACATATACATCACCATCGACAAGTTCTCCAAGTGGTTCGAGTATAAACCGCTCATCTTGGCTACTATAAAGAAAGCAGTCGAGCTCTTCGAAGATATCATCCACAGATTCGGTCTCCCGAACAGCATTGTCACCGACCTCAGAACCACATTCACTGGTCATCTTTTTTGGGACTTCTGCGAAGACCGGTGCATCTCCGTCAAATACGTCTCTGTTGCCCATCATAGAGCCAACGACCAGGTTGAAAGGGCTAACGGCATGATCCTTGATGCCCTCAAAAAGCGGCTATATCAGAAAGAAGAAAAGCATCCGGGCAGATGGCTCAAAGAGCTACCAGTTGTGACCTAGGGACTATGCACTCAAGCTAGTCACAGCACTGGTGTGTCTCCATATTTCTTGGTCTATGACTCAGAAGTCATACTACCAGTGAATATTGCCTTCTGAGCACCTAGGGTGGAAAATTATGATGAAAAGCAAGCCGCAGCTGTTCAGACAGGGGACGTCGACAGGGCTGAGGTGGAACGCCTGATCACCTATGTCCGCACAACCAAATATCTAGAAGGCTTGTGGAGATACTACAACCGCAACATCAAAGGTTGTTTTTTTGCGGTCGATGACCTCGTTCTCCATAGAATACAAAAAATCAAAGGGATGCACAAGCTCTCCTCCCCCTGGGAAGGGCCTTATGTCATCAAAGAGGTTACCCGACCAGGGTCTTATCGCCTATGTGACATAGACGGAATCGATGTTCCCAACTCATGGCACATCGAGCACCTTATACATTTCTATCATTGAAACGCTCTAGATATGTACTCTCCACTTTATGATGAATAAAGCTTTGGTCTCCATAATTTGTCTCCATTTTTTCTTCATTACGATTTAATCTCCACTTATGGTCACCGATCTCTAAGCTACTCCTTAATGAACTCCAGTATGAGATCACCATAACTACTCCGCCATGTTTCTCCAAATCTCCAATGTATTTTGGCAGATCGTTGACCACATTTCTCCAAATCTCCAACGTATTTTGCCAGATTGCCGACCATGTTTCTCCAAATCTCCAATGTTTTCACCAAATAGGTTTCTCCAAATCGCCGACCATGTTTCTCCATATCTCCAAAATGTTTCGCCGACCACCGAGCAGCACACATTCTATTCTGTTCTCTATGGAGAAGACCCAGTCTCTGATCTCTCCCTACACGTGCTACGGGCTCCGTGCTCTGTGTTATGGGTGGTCGGCTGTGGTTCCTTGGTCACGCCTGTTCCTCCTATACGTGCATGGGCTCCGCGCTCGACGTTATGGACTATGGGCTAGCCAAGACCGAGAGCTCAGTAAAGAACTAACTGCTCGGATGCCACTTATACTACGTTTATCTCCAAGTTATTTCGCCAACCGCCGAGCAGCACATGTTCCGCTCTACGCTCTTTGGAGAAGACCCAGTCTCTGATCTCTCCCTACATGTGCTACGGGCATCGTGCTCTGCGTTATGGGTGGTCGGCTGTGGTTCCTTGGTGATGCCTGTTCCTCCTACATGTGCACAGGCTCCGCGCTCGACGTTATGGACTATGGGCTAGCTAAGGCCAAAGAGTTCAGTAATGAACTAACTGCTCGGACACTACTTATACTACGTATACTTGCACTAGGGTTATACTACAATGATTTTTCACCACAAATACCAGCAAGCTGCATAAACATGCACTTTATAACATTTATGCAAATACATAAATGTTTTCTATGCTCTTGCGCGCTCTAATCACCCTCTCTAGATGTTGCAGATAATATTCTCCGAGCAGATCACTAAGCTTTGCCATCGCCGACCATCTCGCCGAACAGGTCGATGTCACCAGCCAGCTTCTTCGCCGCGTCCTCCATCTCATCCTCCAAATGCTGGGTCTCCGCCTCGCCCATCCCTTCGACGAATCCGGCCCCTATCGCCTAAAGGTCAATAGATGGATAGTGGGACCGAACCACCGCAAGGGCATGAGTAATGGTGGTAATAGTGGTGTTGCGGTTGAAGCCCTTGAAATTCTCCCACGCCACTTTGCACCTCTGGATGATAGTGTTTGAATGTGGTGGCCTAACGTCGGGCTGAGGAGCCGCCTCTAGGTCGACACAGTCGAGCACCGATTTTACTCCGGCGACTACGGCGTCAAACTTATCCCTTTGGGTCCTGGCCTCCTGCACCAGCACATCAAACTGTGCCTTGACCTTCTGACGATAATCTACAAGCATTACAAGGTTCCATCAATCAAGGAAACTACTTCAATAGTAACTCCGATCAGAAAGTACTCACCTTTTAGCTCCTCGGACAGTTTGTCTGCTCACCCCGACTCCTTCGCCTTCTCCTCTCAGAGTTGCTCAATGGCTTGGTGCAGCTGGCCGAGCTCTGCATCTTGCTCTACGAGCACAACAGTCATCACTAAAAATATGGCCATTCAATAATACAAAGCACATTCACCGATATACCATACCTGCTTTCTGCTCGGATACGCTTCTAAGCTACTTGGACTTCTGCTCTAGTTGCGTGGAAGCACTCGCTAGCTGCTCGAACTTGCCCCGCAGCTGCTCGGACATGGTCGCCAGCTGCTCGGATAGGATGCCCTTTTGGTATTCTAGGTCTCGCGCATTGGACTCCGTAAGGTCTCGCTCGCACTGGGCTCTCTAGATGTTTCTCTCCATAAGGTTCATCGCCTCCTTTAGTTTTTCATTCTCCTCGGTGAGGGGCTCCATCCTCTTGATCAGCTGGTGCTGCTGCTCGGTAGTCCGAGTTATCCCCTACAAACACATAATGGCAATAATGAACTCCGATCTCCAACATCAAAGAGGAGCACTCCAGACGCAGCACTGACCTCGATTTGTTTCATCACTCCGGCAAGGGTGGACTTCAGTCTCCTTATCTCCTCGACAACCACCACCTCATTGTCGTGCTTGTGGAGGATTCAGATAGATTGGGGTCGAGGTTCATCATGCTTGATCTCTTCCACCTTGTCCTCCTCTGCCACAGCTAGAGGCACCACCTGGGGGCTCGGAGGCTGGATAGCATGTTCGACCACGCCCTCTAATGGCTCAGACAGCACCGTCTGCTCCTCCAACACCACAGGCCTCTCCGCTCCGAACGCCGGCGTGGCATCGGTGGCTTTAGCCTCTGCTCCTAAAGACCCGGTGGTTTCTGTCGTCGCCTCGGGCACTGTCGCTAACTCGACCGCCATCGACGCCAACTTCTCGCTGCCACTAAGTTCACCCATAGCGGCGGTTGACTCCTCTGCAGACCGTTGAGCACCTAGGGACTCCAGGATGAGATCTTCCGGCACCTCCTCCGCTCTGAGACCAACCTTCATTTGCTTGATAGTCTGGATGGGTGGGGTTGGATCCTCTGCACTCCTTGCACTACATCAGATCAGCTCATTAGTCGCCAAAAAACAAAGGAATGATGACAAAGTAACTCCAAGGCAAGGATACTTACGGTTTGGTCTGCCAGTACAATTTCTTGAACCAGCGTTGCCTACTTGAGCCCCCAGGCACGGCCGTGGGGTTGACTCCCATGCTCTAGGGTGGAGGTCCCGCCTTCTCCACCGTCGGCCTCTCATCCGATCGCCATTCTAGGACTTCCTCCACCCGTCGCTCTAGGACTTCCTCTGCCTGCCACTCTGGGACTTCCTCCGCCTGTCACTCTGGGACTTCCTCCGACCACCGCTCTGGTACTTCCTCCGCCCGCCGCTCTAGGATTCCCTTTACCTGCTGTTCAGGGACTCCCATTGCGTGCTGCTCGGGGACTCCCGTCGCCTACTATTTGGAGACTCCCCTCGCCTACCGCTCGGGGACTTCTTCGCCTCTCTTCGATCATACCTCCGAGCGAGTGTTGCGTGGAGGCACCTTCATGCTCGGTGGAGGAGCAACTGGAACTTCATCATCATTCGACCACTCGGACATCACGGTACTCCGCGTCCAAGTGGTCTGGTCACCACCAAGCGAGATGTCGCCTAGCTTGAGGAGAGCGGCACCCGCCGTCTTTCTATTCTTGTAGGCCAGCTCGTCTGTCGCTGCCCTCTTCCCCTAGATTTCCTCCGGCACTAGGGATGGACTCTCTGATGAGATGCTGATGGCTTCCTCCTTAGGCTACGTCAGTGGCCGGACATCTACCGCCTATGGCCAATCGCCCCTCAGCACGTCCGAGAAGTACACCGCTCTTTCCTATGAATGGATCTTCGCATAAGTGAATCAGTCCACTGCTCGACAACGATAGAGGATAAAAAGCATTAGGAACACACAACTGAGATATTTACCTAAGGAGGTAGATTATTGTAGTTAAAGGGCTTCATATACCTTGACATGCTAAATTAGGCAAACGGAGCGAATAGCTCTGTAGCCCGCTCTTGCACAACGTCCCTCGATAGCATCTCTGACCTCTCCCAGGTACTGTTGGTCTCACCCTTTAACTCAAAGGTGGGGTGGGCCCTCTCCTTGTGGGGCTGGACATGGCGCACTATGAAGCTCACCACCACCAGTCCACTGTTGGTCTTCACGCCCTTTATTAAGCCAAGGAGCTCCCACACTTGCTCCATATCAGCGCTGCTTGGCATCTCCGACCAGCTCTTCTGGCTCTCCGGGATGTGGTCGGCATCATAGCGGGTGGCAGGGTGGATCTACTTCATATAGAACCACCTAGCATTCCACCCCTTTAATAATGTGTTTAGCGGCACAATAAGGTACTCGCCCACCATTCCATCGCGCAGCTGAAGATACACTCTGCCGACCACCTTGGAACCACCACCGCCTCTCTTCTTCAGCCAGAACAGGTGGTGGAAGAGGTTGAAGTGGGGAAGGATTCCGAGAAATGCCTCACAAAAATGGATGAAGATAGATATGTGCAATATTGTGTTTGGGTGGAGGTTGCACAGACCGACTCTCTAGAATTCCAACAAATCCCTCAAGAATGGGTGAACAGGAAATCCCTACCCACGCCAGAAATAATCTTCAAACACTATAGCTTCATCGGTATGAGGCATGGGGAAGGGCTCACCGAGGGCCAGCCACCATTCAGCGGTGACGTGGTCAGGCAGAACGCCCGCCTCCACCAATCTGTTGAGCTCCGCCTCTCCTGTTCATGATCGCACCCACTCTTCGTCACGCTGGATTTCGGTGCTCGCCTTCTGGGGGCTCGTCTTCTTTAGTTTCGTAGATCCCTTCTTCGGTGCCATCTCTCAGAACTGGTTAGGGTTTGGCCGCAGAAGCAAGTGTAGATATAAATCTAGAAATGCGAGGGCTGAGGAGGAAGATGAAATGGCAAAGTGGCAAAGGTAGGAGCATAGGGGGCAGCGGCGCAGTTATAAAGCACCCCCACCTTTTCGCATTCGAGGGTTTATGGGAAACCGCTCTCGTGATTTGCGCTTCTCCAAATTCTTCACAACAGCATGGTGGGCCATTACCTGGGCCTTCACGCAAACCACGGCCCGTATCGCCGATTTATCTCCGCAATTTGTTACGGCTCGCTGAATTTTCGCTGACTTCTCCACCAACTGTTATGTCTTAGTAATTACTACTGTATAGCCATTACTCCGGTGTTTTCTCTGTGATTCTATTTTCTCGAAGGTTTCCTCTTGTGGCTCAGGGACTACGTTAGGATTACATCTTGGTTCCTCACCACATTTGGGATTTTTCTTTAGTTGACTGTTGTTTCTGACCCTGGTACCACTTGACCACGTCACCTACTGTTAGGCTCGGGGACTAAGTAGGCACACTTCACCTTGCGGTGAATGTGCTTTTTCTCATTTCGGGGCTACGCTCGAGGACTAGCTGCCTGCTCGACTGGTCTCTTACTATTTTTCTACTTTGGACCCTAGCACCACATGACTACGTCATCTACTGTCAGGTTTGGGGACTAAGTGTGCACACTTCCCCTCATGGTGAGTGTGTTTGTTTTATTCTAGAAGACTCCATACCTCTTGAAGCTAAAGAAGACTATCTCCTTTTCTCGTGGTCGAACTCTAAGTGGGCACACTTGGTCCACTGCGAAGAAATTTTTGATTCTGAACTTGAGCTCCTTACACCCTTATGGCAAGCTATACTTGGGTCATACTGCTCGGCTATGGTTCACGCTGCTCGATAACTGCTCACAACTGCTCGGCAACTCATCATGGTGGTCGGAACATGAGTTTGACTGCTCGGCTTTGTTCGCACCTTCTCGGACAAGCTCAAGACGGTGTTGCACAATAGGTATAAGGCACTCGGGGACTAGCTGTGGGGGGGGGGGGGGTACGACCCCAGATACCCATGGTAGACCACATGGGCTGTGCCCCCAGGGGTGGCCTAGCCCACAAGATGAAGCCTTACGGGGCATGACTCTGCTCGGCGCCTCCCGCAAGACACCAGGAAGATATCCTGAAGATACTACGAGATCTGTTAGGATACGTATGATCCCAAGATTCCTATAATCTATTATTACTTTTCGATTATCTCTCAGATCTAACCGACTTATAACCCTACCCCCTGGACTATATAAGGCGGGCAGGGACCCCTCCAAACTCACTCAATATCATACGATAGCCAATACAATCCAACAGACCACAGGAGTAGGGTATTACGCATACTGATGGCCTGAACCTGTCTAACTCGTGTGTCTCTATTGCCTTCTTATTTTTGATTACACGCCTCTCTACCGATCAATCTACCTTTGTGGGATACCCCTCAGAGGACTACCGATGATATTCTGTCGACACCGAGGGATACGTCGAAAGCATCCACGAGGGAGAGGCTACCCCAACGAACAATCTTGACAACAAGGTCAAGGGGGATGTAGGGGACCCACCTCGCCTATGGGTAGAGCAGCTGAAGGCTCGACACCAAGAGATTGAGGAAGCACGGCTCTAGCTCGAGCAGGAATGCTCGGAGCTCAAATGAGAGATCAAGCTCCATGGAGACAGTGGGCGTGCGCATGCCATGGCCCACGACATGAACTGGAGAATCATCGAGGATGACGAAGCCCTCCCATAGTTCACCTGGGCAAGCCAGAACATCACTGCTGTGGTGGCCTTACTCTAGGGGATTCTGGAGCCCGTGATGCCCGAGGATCGTCGGGCCCATCACGAGATTCGCACGCTAATCGAGCGTGCGGTGGCACAATAGGCCGAGAGCTCGCAGTCCCGACGATGTGAGCTCGACGCCAGCCAGCGTGTGCCATCAGAGTGACCCAACAAGGACGTGTCGGTCCACTAGGCGTAGCAAGACGGCAGACCACGCACTGTGGTCCTAGTGCATGAACGTCTCTGCCTCCACCGTGACGCGCGTGACACCCTCAACGCCCGTAGGCGTACCCATGGAGATGCGAGGGAGGTGGCTAGCTATGGCTACCACCCTTGTCGTGGCATATGCTACGATAGTGGTGAGGACTGATGCCTAAGCCTTGACTTGCTGGAACCTCAGCCCTTTGGCCGACACATCCTCAACGCCGTCTTCCCACCACGATATCGACCACCGACCAACATCTCGAAATACTCTAGAGAAACAAACCACGAACTGTGGATCAAGGATTATCGGCTTGCTTGCCAAGCCAGTGGAATGGATAATGACGATTTCATTATCCACAACCTTCCATTATTCCTGGCCGATTCAGTGAGAACGTGGTTGGAACACCTTCTGCCCAACCGAATCCAAAGTTGGGCGGACCTAAAAGAGATCTCATGGGAAACTTCTAGGGCACATACACGTGTCCTGGGAACCCATGGGATCTCAAAAACTACCGACAGAAGTCCAGGGAGACTCTTCATAGGTACATCCGACGCTTCTCCCGGTAGTGCAACAAGCTGCCCAACGTCGCCGACACTGACATCATAGGAGCTTTCCTATCTGGGACCACCTATGAGTCTCTGGTTCACAAGCTAGGATGAAAGGGCCCACAAACCGCCAAAGAGCTCCTCGACATCACCACCAGCCACACCTAGGGCAGGGATGTGCTCGGAGCAATTTTTGACCACCTCAAAGGCAAGGCTAAGCGGGACGAGGACACCGATGATGGCGCCTCCAACCGTTCCAGCAAGAACAAGAACAAGCAATGGCATGAGAGCTCACTCATGGTCACCACTGACCGCAAGGGGGGTCGGAAGCCCACCGAGGGTACCCCAAACCACTTCAAGAACTACTCAAAGGGCCATGCCCGAACCATGCTTTCCCCGTCGAGCACCTATATGAGGACTGCATCCTCATGAAGCGGTTCCTGCGATACTCTAGATCCTAAGGATGACCCCAAGCCGAGCCACCAGCTACACGCCATTCTTCATGGTCTATGGCTCTGAGGCTATCCTCCCAACCGACCTCGATTATGGAGCGATGAGGATCAGGGCATATGATGAATAGGGAGCCAAGGCGTCCCATGAGGATGCCATAGACCAGCTTGATGAAGCATGCGATGTTGCCTTCCTCCACTCGGCCAAGTACTAGCAAGCGTTGCGCCGGTACCATAGCCATCTAGTGCAGGGTCGGGCCTTCAACGTCAGGGACCTGGTGCTTCGCCTCGTCTAGAGCAACAAGAACCACCATAAGCTCTCTCCACCATGGGAGGGACCATATGTTGTCATGGAGGTGCTCCAACCAGGCACCTACAATCTCAAGACCATTGACGGTGAAGTCTTTGTTAATGCCTAGAACATCGAACAGCTACGTCGCTTTTACCCTTAAATTTACGCACGCTTTCTCTTATTAGTTTCGCTCCCAACTCCTTGATCTTTAGTGACACCCGACCCCAGCAATGGCAGGTGTTGAGACCCTTATCAACCCCCGAGTGAGACCCAACCCCTTGCCATTGTCGAGGTCGGGTTTCACTAAAGATCGAGGAGACGATAGCGAAACTGGTAGGGGAACGCGTTTTTTGTTTTAGAAACATCATTCTTAGCTTTCGTACGCATCCCCTCCCTAGGATCTGAGCCATCATTCTATGACCATGCATTCAGTCTCCTTGCGAGTCCAACTTTCCTAGAGCCCCCATGCATACTAGGGGTCTAGTCGAGGGTCGGCTTGTCTTTGTGATCGTCACCCCATCCATGGTTTCCGCAACTAGAGGGATTGAGCTAACATCACTTGCCTTGATGGCTCAAGTGACGCACTTGATGAGCTTGCTAACAGGCATGTTCGAGTGGAATCTAGGTCCATCATTCATAACGGGGTCGGCATAGCCCTCATGTGGCATTCTACTGCTCCTTAACCCGCCTCCCGGTAGATGTCCGAGTCATTTCAGAGACCAACTCAGGATCAAACGAGAAGGTTGAGATGACCCTATCCATTTTTGAGCAGGTCAGGCAAGGGCTATTGGGGCTCATCTATGTTTTCTCCACTGGCTCTATTCAACACGAGGCGGCCTCGAGCCCTTCATGGGCGGCCTTTGAATCCTGGTCGGTTGTCGCTCATGTTGATGCAAGGTAGCCTTGAGCCCTTTGTGGGCTATCCTTTGAACCCTGGTTGGTTGTTGCTCATGTTGAATGAGATGACTGTCACTTTGTGTCATGACGCGAAGCGTCATGATGCAATAATTGCATATGCGATGCTTGGATATTTGCAAATGGATGAATGAATGCTCATGCACTGGAAAAGTAAAGTGCGGGTTGGTAAAGTTCAGGGAGCTCTTACCGGCTATGTCCGAGTGGAATCTGGGTCCGTCATTCATGACAGAGTCAGCATAACCTGCATGGGGCATTCTACCGCTCCTTCCCATCTCTCGGTAGTGGCCCGAGCCATCCGATCGACTTGGGTGACCCGTTGGCCTCTCCTCAATGGAGATTCCACTGGTGGGCCCCTCCAAACCCTTCTTGGGAAGGCGGAGGTGAAAGCTAGGAGTGTGGGCAAAAAAACTCTAATCATGCTGGTGAACAAAAACATCGTAGCCGCTGGGGCGTAGGTTTCTTGCGGTCCGACTAGTTTTACTCAGCGTTTGTTTTTGCAAACCATGTCTTTACATTTTTGATGTGATAAAGGGTCAGGCATAGAGAATTTCTACTGAATAGACATACTCTTACTAGCCATCGAGTGAGGCCCAACCCCTTGTCATTGCTGGAGTCACTTAAAGATCATGGAGTCGATAGCGAAACTAATAAGAGAAAACATGCATAAATTAAGGGTGACCCGTCTCTCGGCAGCGGCCCAAACCATCCGATCAATTTGGGTGACCTGCTGGCACAAGACTTACCTTGATGGCAAGAGTGACAGGTTCAGGGAGCTCTTACCAGATATGTTCAAGTGAAATCCAGGTTTGTTGTTTATGACGCAGTCGGCATAACCCGCATGGGGCATCCTACTACTCCTTACCCATCTCTCGGCAGTGGCCCAAGCCATCCGATCAACTTGGGTGACCTACTGGCATAGGACTTACCTATGGAGATAGAGGATGAGATCATCCCTCTAAGAAATTAGTTAGGCAGACCAGCCTGGCGGCGAACTCGTAATAAGTGGATAAGCTTTTAAATTTTGTTATGGCCAAATAGATTTTTAACCCTTCTCCCCTTTTTGTATAAAAAGGTTAATGCATTTTGACCCTTTTTGTTGTTAAGGCTGTAAAGCTCGGGGTGCGAGTGAACAAACTCTAATCACGTTGGTGAGCAAAAACGTCGTTGCCGCTGGGGCGTAGGTTTCTTGCAGTTTGACCAGTTTTACTCAGCGTTCGTTTCCGTAACCCTTGCTTCTAGATCTTAACATGAGAGAGGGGTGAGCACAAAGAATGTTTGCCAGGTGGATGTACTCCTAAATGCGTCCTGGCTCTTTCCATAGTTAAAGCTTAAGAAGCTCAGGGTGCGGGAAAAAACTCTGATCATGCTGGTGAGCAAAAACGCCGTAGCCGCTGGGGCGTAGGTTTCTTACAGTCTGACCAGTTTTACTCAGCGTTTGTTTCTGTGACCTTCGCTTCTAGGTCTTAACATGAGAAAGAGTCAGGCATAGAGAATGTCTACCAGATAGATATGCTCTTATCAGCCCCCGAGTGAGGCCTGACCCCCTACCATCGCTAGGGATAGGTGTCACTAAAGATCAAGGAGTTGATAGCAAAACTGATAAGAGAAAGCGTGTGTAAATTAAGGGTAAAAGCAACTGTAGCTATTCGATGTTCTAGGCGTTGACAAAGACTTTGCCGTCGATGGTCCTGAGCTTGTAGGTGCCTGGTCAGAGCACCTCCGCGATGACATACAGTCCCTCTCATAGGGGAGAGAGCTTGTGGCGGTTCTTGTTGCTCTGGACGAGGCGGAGCACTAGGTCCCTAATGTTGAAGACCTGACCCCACACTCGACGCCTATGGTACCGGTGTAATGCTTGCTGGTACTTGGTCGAGCGGAGGAGGGCAACATTGCGTGCTTCATCTAGCTGGTCCATGGCATCCTTGAGGGATGCCACGGCTCCCTATTCATCGTACGCCCTGACCCTAGGCGCTCCATAATCGAGGCATGGCTGGTGGCGATATCGAGGAGCTCTTTGGTGGTTCACGGGCCCTTTTGTCTAGGCTTGTGAACCAGGGACTCACAGGTGGTCCCAGACAGGAAAGCTCCTATGATGTCGACGTCGGTGACATTGGACAACTCATTGCACTATCATAAGAAGCGCTGGATGTACCCACTAAGAGTCTCCCTGGACTTCTATCGATAGTTTTTTAGATCCCACGGGTTCCCAAGATGCATGTATGTGCCCTAGAAGTTTCCCACGAAGATCTCTTTTAGGTCCGCCCAAGGTCCGCCCAACTTTGAATTCAGTTGGGCGGAAGGTCTTCCAACTACGTTCGCCCCAAATCGGCCAGGAACAATGGAAGGTTGTAGATAATGAAATCATCATTATCTGTTCCACCAGCTTGCCAAGCAAGCCGATAATCCTCAAGCTATAGTCCAGGGTTTGTTTCCCTAGAGTATTTTGGGATGTTGGTCAGCGGTCAGTACCATGGTGGGAAGATGGCGTTAAGGATGTGTTGGTCAAAGGCCTAAGGTCCCATCAAGTCAGGGCATGGGCTTTAGTCCTCGCTGCTATCATAGCATCCACCATAATGAGGGTGGTAGCCACAGCTAGCCTCCTCCCTCGCATCACTGTGGGTACAACTACGAGCATCTAGGGTGTCACGCGCGTCACGGTGAAGGTCGAGACGCTCATGCACCAAGACCGTGGTGCACGACCTGCTACCTTGCTACGCCTAGTGGACTGACACGTCCTTGTTGGGTCATTCAAAGGGCATGCGCTGGCTAGCGTCGAGCTCGCGTCATCGGGACAACGAGCTCTTGGCCTGCTGTGCCACCGCACGCTCGAGTAGCATGTGAATCTCGTGATGTGCCCGATGATCCTCGAGCGTCGTGGGCCCCAAAAGCCCTCAGAGCAAGGCTGCCATAGCAGCGATGTTCTGGCTTGCCTGGGTGAAGTGTGTGAGGACTTCATCATCCTTGATGATCCTCTAGTTCACGTCACCGGCAACGATGTGCGCACACCCACCGTCTCTGCGGCGCTCGATCTCTTGCTCAAGCTCCACACGTTCTAGCTTGATCTAGAGTTGTGCTTCCTCGATCTCTTGGTGTTAGGCCTTCAGTTGCTCTATCTGTAGGTGAGGTGGGGCCCCTGCATCCCCCTCGACCTCGTTGTTGAGGTTGTTCATTGGGACAGCCTCTCCCTTGTGGATGCTTTTGACGTATCCCTCAGGGGTACCTACCATGAAACATTCACGAGAAGGGTGATGGCTCCCCCTACTGGAGTCAGAGTCAGAGGGCGACCTCGATTCTCCTATGAGGAGGTCATGAAAGATTCCATGACATATTCAGTCATCCCCATGAACTCATCATTCATGGGGGATGGAGGCATGTGTTGTGCCATAAGGTGGCCAACGGTCTCTACGGCGTTGTGGAGATCGGACGGGAGCGCTGTCGAGGCGCTTCGGATGTGGTATTCTAGGTAGAGCGGCTCTCCCCGGCCAGCTACGTCATGACATTAGCGAAGGAGAAGGTGAAGCAGCCTAGGTCCTCCTAGGACGGTTGGGGTCCTAGGAAGGCACCGAGTTGGCGCTCTAGCCTCCTATAATCGAAGCCAAGGAGTTGGTCGCTCCTAGGGGTGTGGGCCTCTGGTGCGTGCAGCTATAGCTCCTTAAGCGCCTCAGCAATCGCATCAAGGCCGGTGGAGTGGAGAGGTTGTACGGCGATGGGAGCCTGTATCAACTCTCCCTCTATCGTGATGATGAAGTCTAGGTTCCCAAAGTGCATGTGCACGCCCAGGACCCAGCTAACGTCGTGACTAGCCATTCGAGGCCTGATGTGGATGTCAAGACGAGCAAAAAGCCCCTACCTGGTGTGCTAACTGTCAGTGTTTTTGGACCACCGACGAGTAGATTTGTATTTATGTGTCTGGCTCGGATAATGTGCTTAGAGGACACGAGGTTTATACTGGTTCGGGCAGAAAATCCCTATGTCTAGTTCGTCGATGCTGCTCATGTTAGTAGCAATAAAATTTGTAGTAGGGTTAGAAATAGGCGAGAGAGGGAAATGATCCCAAGTCTATAGTGAAAGGAGTGAACAGGTGCTGAGAGCTCAATCGCTGCTCAG
Organism: Miscanthus floridulus; assembly: GCF_019320115.1. Classification (NCBI taxonomy): domain Eukaryota; kingdom Viridiplantae; phylum Streptophyta; class Magnoliopsida; order Poales; family Poaceae; genus Miscanthus; species Miscanthus floridulus. The sequence goes on along the minus strand of NC_089584.1, from coordinate 32,186,055 downwards.
CCGTATGCTCGTGTCATGCTCTTGTGTGGATCTGGCCCGATCCCCTTCATGGGGCGCCCTGCTTTCCTTTTTATAGGCCAAGGGAAAGCGCGGGTTACAGCGGAGGAAAAGGAGAAGAATGAGAGAGAGGAAGGCTTCTAGGATCACTAGGTCCTTCTCCTTCATGCGGGTCTCGCCGATCCTATAGATGTCAATAGAGATGGCTCCATGTCGTGGCCCTATCCATCACTAGCGCCATGTGCATGCGTCATCTACCGATCATGGCATTCCATCCCGTCCCGGTGAACGTCGTGGTGAACTAACGTGCCTATCAGTGTTCATACGGGGGTTAGGCAAAATAGCACCGGTATGTAACACCCTAGGTGTTAAGCATGCATTTGGCATTGGCATTGCATGAGCATAGGCATCATTGACCATTCATGAGCATGAGCATCTCAAATTTTATCTCTATGATTGCTTATATCACATGTATTTGTTACTAAATGCTTTACATATGCTTGGTTTGCATGTGACCAATGTATAAAATATTTGTGTGACCCTAGGAGTACCTTTAACATGTTTAGAATGTCAGTTGGAACAACTTTGGTATTCGTGACTTGGACCCAATTGGCCTCTAAGTCATGGTTATAGTGTAAGTTATCATTTTCAAGTTGCATGATTGACCTAAGTTGAACTATATCATAGATTGTTTGCATAGCAGTGCACCCTTAAGCAAAGTTGTACTACTTAACTTGAGTAACAACTTTTATTTTTGGGTCAAGACCTAATTTGGTGCATTGCATGCTAAAAAACAGTCCACAAGTAGCAATAGAATAATTGTTTTTGACTTGGAAAATTTTCTAAGTCTTGAGTTGGTTTACCGTTTCAATGAACCTATGTTTGATGTGTTGTAGTTTGTAAACTAGGCCGATCTAGACTGAACTCATTTAATCAAAGTTGTAGATCTCGTGTAGCTTTACAATTCTTGTTAAAGAAGTTTTTGCAAAGGACGAATGGTTTAGCGGTAACGATCGCGTGAAATCGCTCTGTCAGTCGTGTTCATCAGGGCCTGATACTGTTTCGACGCCGGTGTCAGTGGCTAACCGGGGGCAGGCCAGGCACACCACGTGGTGGCCGTATGCTAGTGCTAGTGTGGCCGGTCAAGCCAGTGCGGAGGGATAAGGCGCGCGCCTCTGTTGCTCGCTCCATTTCACCCTCGTACCCTGCTCTCTCTCGCCCACGCCAGAGCAAAGCGGAGCACCGCGCCATCGCCATCGCTCCGCCATGCCTGTTCACCGCCATTGTTGCACCACCGTCCAATCTAGCTCGCCAATAGCTTTGTCATTGTCACCTCTTCCACCCCGACCCGCTAGCCCCACTTGCTAAGCCAGGGTAAGGGCACATTTTGCTTCACCACCACCACGCCATCACCAGAGCGCCACCGCGTGCTCAGCTCAGTGTAGCCACACCATTCCACCACACCTCTTGTCCTCCACTTCTTTGGTTTGTAGCCTCTTTATGGTCCATATGCTTAGGCAGGAACTAGGTTAGATGTTACTGCATGGTTGTGTGGGAACACACCGCCGCTCCCATCGTGGCCACCATGGTCGTGAGCTTGAGCTCACCGCAACCAGCCGTCTCGAGGTCACCGCTCTTAGTTGTCTCTGCATGGCCTTGTGACCTAGATCTAGTAGGCTAGACAGAGACTCCTCTCTCACCACCGGCTGGCCAGAACAGAGAACCCCGCCATAGCGCACCATGCACCGCTGCTTGGCGATGCACGTGGCCAAGCTTTTTCCACTACGTCACCATGGCCTAATCCTCGTCGTAGTGCTGCGCCAGGCCACCAGGATGGAGTAGCCATCCACACCGGCGCATGCCATGGTCAGAGATAGCCGGCGTGCCACTGCACAGCTCCATCGTGCCGCCATCACCACCGGCGAGGGTGCTCTAGTGCACCACCGGTCCATCGAAGGGTACCACTGGGTGCAGGAGATCACGGGGAACACGTTGGTGTCACTGTCATCGCCGGTGATCTCACCGCCGATGAGATAACGCTGGACAGAGCACCTCCTCTGCTCTGGTATCACTAACACGTGGGTCCAACTGGCTAGTGGGCCCCATCTGTCAGTCTGTGTAGTGATTGATTTCTTATTTGTTTTCATAGATTTGAATGCATGTTTCAAAAATTCATATCTATAGCTAGGAGTGTCCAAATGGGGTGAACCAAATTTTGTTGGATTCATCATGAAGTGTAGTATTTGAGAAAAATATGAAATGCACTGTTTCAGATAGTTTTCTAGGAGAATAAAATGGAGCCATTTAAATGCTTTTTAAATGGTTTCTATCTTGAAAAATGCATAACTTGAGCTTGGTATGTAATTTTCTCATAATTTATGGAGCGATAGAAATATTTATCTCATAAATCACCTTATTATATAAAGAAATTAATAAAGGTATCTAAATACATTAGTTTGGCATAAACATAATGTTTTCTGTAGTACTTGTGATGCATATGATATGCTGATAATGGTAGTTATGCTTGAAGTTGATTGGTTATAAGCAGCTACTTAATTATTGCTTTTATAATTCTGCTAGATGGCTGCATGATTAGTTTCTATTTTATTGATAAATTCATGATGATAATTACATTTCCTGTGAAACTTGTTATTAACAAAGTTGTAGATAACTTACTTATCTTACTTGTATCAAATTTTCATGGTAATAGACTAAATGGTTTGGGAGTTATAGCTATTAGAAGTCTGCTATCAGAATTTGCTTATCTACTGGAGAGATCTGGTTGATTGAATTGTTTAACCTAGATAGACATTAAATCATCTTGTGATGACTAAATGAAAGTTGTAGGAAATTTTATGAGCTTTCTAGAGAGTCCTAGATCATAGCAATTGGTTGAGTAAAACTCCAGTTATGATCTAAACTTGTAGCTGCTGTGTTGTGGTTCAGAAATGGACTTAGTGTGGATTCTGGAAAATTCTAGAGAAGAGATATGCACCTACTCAGTAAATAAGAATTCAACTTGGTTATCATCTAAGTACCTTGCTATAATCATAAGCATAGAATCATTCACGTTCTCACATCATATCATTCACAATCCTTCTTATGCATCCATGATACTTACTTTATGCATATGCATGCAATAGGTGCAGCGGAAGAAATCACGTTGGTGGAATTCAAAGCTGATCCATAAGAGGAGAACCAGGAAGCTCAGCACCAAGAAGCTCTAGGGGAAGGCGAGACTAAAGTTGATCATCTCCTAGAGTGCCCTGACCACTAGCCGGCCATGTTGGTGAAAGGCAAGCCCCATAGCATTCTAACATCCTATGTGTTCTAATACCAACTTGAGTCCTTTTTATGTTAATGCATTAAGTACTAGGAGTTGATTGGAACCACTTGCTACATATACTTTCCTTGTCTAGAAATATCTATCTTGAATCCTATGTAGGTCTAGGATCGACCTTTATGCTTAGCCATGCTTAAACCGGTAGAAGTCGGTTGATTTCCTGTCACCTGCGAGCTATAGGTGGTGACTTCATCACGATTGGCTATATTGTGCTATCGTGGAACAAAACCTGGAGATGTTGACCAATTGGAGACCGAGTGGAATCTTATATGTTAGGTGTGGTGACTTATAGTGATTCCGTCTATGTTGTTTAAGGACCGGTTGTTGGAGGCCCTCTTATCATGTTGAACGCATGCCTCTCACATAGTTGGCCGGATAAGTCGTTCCGACCGCAAAGCCGAGTAGCTCAACTCAGGCTAGGGACACGAGTAGTTAAAGTGCGCACCCTGGAGATAGTAATGATGTGTGGAGAGCCAATGGCATGAGTCCATGGGCGGGTTTGAGTCCCGAGCTTCCTGGTAGATTGGTAGTATCTTTGAGGGTACGACGCTGGTCTTACCTATGATTTGGACCTGAGTTGTACCAAAGGTGACCCGATGTGACCCTAACTGGGGGAGTATGGCTGTGTGTTAGGAATAATTCCCCAGCCGGTTAGGAATCAATTCGAATTGTCGTCTCTCATGGATAGTGAGAACTTGACATGAGCCCCCCTCATCGTAGTAATTGATGAAAGTAATGGTTATGTGGATTATGGAAAGGCTCAACTTGATATGGTTACTATTGTGATGATTTAATGGTACACAACATGTTTGGCATAGGATAGATGCTAATCTAGAATGGGACAAGAATAATAAACTTGTTATTTCAAAGTTAAAAGATACTAGATAAATATTGGCTTGTAGGCAAAGGATGTCAACCAGCTCCACTTATAAGCCTTGCATGATCCTTTGTGTCTCTTATTTTTGGTTTATGACGGGTAAGTCTAGCTGAGTACCTTCTCGTACTTAGGGTTTATTTCCCTATTGTTGCAGATAACGTGATATACCATGGCTACTGTAAGCACTTCTTTGCTCCTGTAGTGGATGAGGAATAAGACCATGGGCATGGTCATTCTATATATCATCTCACCCTTATGCTTTTGGTTGGAGATGACTGTGAAAACTAGCTATGTATCTAAACTACCATTGATGTCATTCTGAACTATGTTGCTTCCACTACGGTTAAACTATTGTTGTAACAACTATGATGGAACTCCGATGTATGACAAACTATTTGTGAACTTGTTGTAACATGTGGCTTGTATGTTGAATCATGTATGATATTGGCTTGTATGTTGGTTGATTCAAGATCCTTCATGATACTCGATGGACTACCAGATTTATATGGGCTCAAGTGTGATGGTTTGACTGCCTCGGTGGCGGCTATTGTACTTGTGCTCTTATAAATTAGATGGTTCTGTTACAGCTGACATCGGAGCAGGATTCAACACTAAACTTGTCACATGTGTAATTAAAACAAAGGTTTTTGTTTTATAAACTTAATTTCTACAACTGTAGTAATAAGTTTAGAGTGTTGAAGATTGAACTTAAAACTATAGTGTGCCAGTGGTCATCTTCTTTATGCCCAGTTAAGGACTATTAGGTGGCTATTTAAGTACTAACATGGGGGGTTTTACTTTCGTCGTCCATACGGCGTGCTATTGTATGGATGCCACTCAATTGAATGGTAATGTATGGATCAAATGCCTCTACGCTAGGTAAGAAGGTAAGTTGATGAGTGGCATGACCGCAAGAAGTGAGCGTGCGGTCGGGGAGAGTTAGCTATGATACGATTGTAGATGCATGCTTGCATGTGTGTATGGTGCGTATTTAATTGTGGGTAGTGTAATTGATCATCGGGTAGCTTTGATACAGAAGTATATATATGGGATATGTATATGGAAGTATTTAGTTTACTGCTTTCTTATATACCTTGCTATCCTTGATATTCAACTTAGAGCCCATATTTACCTTTCTGTACATACAACTGTTGGGTTGGGCTGAAATGAATCTTCTGTAGGTACACTAACAACAAAACATGTAGCTCATTTAGTTACGATTATATTGAGAGAATGTATGTATGCCACCGCGTAGGTCATTAGGATTTATTTTTTCTAAGTTTATGAGGACGTATGGAACAAGCTTACATCATGATACATCATTTATTCATATCATTGCATTGTTCCTCCCCCTTGCAAGATCTTATTGTTAAGTAACTCTTTTCTATAAATCATGTTGTCTCACTAAATTGTAACATTTCGCTATAGATGGTAGCCCTAGGAGCCCCTGTTGCAAGCGACACCTTTTTGGCACTATTTGGGACTCCCGCCTTACTGTGGAGGGAACTGCACTCTGTCGAGTATGCTGAACCGCCTTGCTACTTTTGGAGCGAAGTGGTAACTGAGGGACAACGGTGGTGCGACATGCGGGTCACTGTCCCCACCCGTGTGGACAGCCCTCAGTGTCAAGGATGGAGTATCGAGTTAGATGGATAGACCCCTTGGGAGGGTGCCCAAGTGGCCACTTTTGAAGTTCTCAGCGAAATCTATCAAGAATTTGGTGATGAGCTTGTCAATGGACCCATTGGATCTTTCCCTCAGGTGGATGCATCATAGACTGCTTGGACCTAGCCAGGTGGTAATGCTTTGGTAAGAGACCGAGGATGAAAGAGCAAGAAGTACTAATGCTGCCATGAGTGTCATGTACGCAGTTATGAGGATGTTTTACTCTCGCTAGGATAGCTACATCAGCTGTATACAAGAGCTCCAAAGAGCATAGGTTGCATAGCATAGGATGCGAGGACATGTGCGTATGCATCGAAGGGTAGTTAGAGCAGCTCAAAATGAGATAGGTAATTATATGACAGCCTTGGAAGCTCATCAGGGGTAGTTTGTCCATGCTGTTGCCGAAAGAAATGCAGCTAGGGCTAAGTTACAGGACGTCCGTGCTGAGAGTGATGAGGTCATTCGCCTTGCTAAGACTAGGGAGGCATCTAGGATCCAGACTATGTTCCAGGCTGCTAGGTAGGCAACGGAGTTTGATCGTAGAGAGCAAGAACTCATACGCCAGATTGAGGAGCTTCAGCTGGATGTTCATCGTCTCAACAACATGGTGAACCCAATTCTTCCTCTAGTTCTAGCGGCGGAAGAAGATCCCAATGTGTTGATTGCTAAGGACGATGGCATGGAGGTGGACACCGAGGATGAGCCTGATGAGGAGGAGATTGAGCCTTTTGAGGACAACCACAGTGATGGTGTGTCCGACATCGATAGCGACCACCCCAAGGAGTAGCTTAGCTATAGTATCTAGCTAGATGCGATAGCTCTCTATCTTCGATCCTTATGTAATGAACTCGTAATGTAGGTTTTGATTTCATGATGTACCCCTTTGATGTTATTGGAACTGTGCATGTAATACGTGTGGTGATTGCACTTTTAATGAATTCCCAGTTGTTTTTGGCAAGAAAAAATTGGCATGTACGGAACGCATTGCGAGTACGATAAGTGGTCCTATTGGTGATGTTATGTTGTGGAAATGAATTATTGTGCCTCAGTGTTATTGTATGAATTTGAGATTCTCTCCAGTAATTACAGTATGGCATGATTATATAATTCTTCTGCAATCTCTTGACATCATCCAATAATCACTTGTTGTTGCAATTTTGTAGATGACTCGCACTCGCGGAGGGGTCGGTACAAGTCATGAGGGTGGTGATGATCTCCCACCACCACCGTACCCCACGCCAGTGGAAATGATGGCCTAGGTTCTGGAGACCCAACTGTCTATGGGGGAAGTACTGCGCGGGCTTGCGCAGAACCCCGATCATGGACAGGGACATGACCAACCCTAGGGACCCAAACCAAATCAGTATAGTTATGTCAAGGACTTTTTGGACACTAAACCTCCTATCTTCAAGGAGGTAGAGGAGCCATTGCAAGCCGATGAATGGCTCAGTACCATTGAGCAGAAGTTTTGTCTCCTGAGAGTTACAGAGCATATGAAGGCTGAATATGCCTCACATCAGTTGCATGGTCCAGCAGGCATTTGGTGGACTCATTACCTATCTACCCTCCCTGCTAATGCTTAGGTTACATGGAATGAGTTCAAGGCTGCTTTTAGGGGGCATCATATTCCCCCAGGTCTTATGATCATGAAACATATAGAGTTTATGAGGCTTACTCAGGGCACCAAAAGTCTCACTAAGTACTTGCATGCCTTCAACAACCTCTCTAGGTATGCGCCTGAGTTTGTGAATACCGATGCAAACAAGACTACAAGTTTCAAGAGAGGACTAGGTCCAAAGTTGATGAGGACGCTAGCAAATAACAAGAGTGAGACCTACAATGAATTTGTGAGTGATGCACTCACACAAGAGAATCACAATAATATTTATGCTACATCCAAGAGCCGCAAGAGGGCCTTTGAAGACGGTGCATCTCAGCAGAGAGCTCTAGTGGTGGCAAGAACCTAATACCACCCACCTACTCCAAAATACCAACCACCTCAGAAGAAGACCCAACCAAGCCAAGCAAATAAAGGGTATCATCAGGCATACTCTATTGCTCTACCGCCTAAGGGTGATGTAGGACAAGGCAACTCAAAGGCTCCACCTAGCAATCAACCATGTTTCAATTGCAATAAGACTGGTCATTGGACGAGGGAGTGCCCTTACCCCAAGAAGAACAATCAGAAGCCAGCAGCTACAAATGAACGCCTGGGGTATGTGCATTACACCACCATGGAAGACATTCCCTCTGGCGAGGTTGTCACAGTTGGTATGTTTCTTATGAACCATTACCCTATAGTTGTTCTGTTTGATTCGGTGGCATCACATTCATTCATGAGTCCAACATTTGCATCCAAGTATGATCAAAAAATATTTGTAGTAGACAAAGGTGGTTATTGTATAAGTGTAGCCAGGAGTAACATTTCTACTAATCAGATAGTTAAAGATGTACTTATCAAAGTAAGTGAACGAGAGTATACTACCAATTTAGTGATATTACTAGGATTGGGTATAGATGTGATCTTGGGTATGAATTGGATGAAGAACCATGGTGTCCTTATCGATACATCAACTCGAACCATTATATTGAGAGACCTCAGGAATAACGGTGCTTTTCTAGTACCCCTTTCTAGGGAGTTTGATCTCCAAAATATGGCCAATGCTATCCAGCCTGTGGCCCTTGCTGATATTCCTATAGTATGTGAATTTTTGGATGTCTTTCTAGATGAATTGCCTAGATTACCACCCGACAGAGATATAGAGTTCAAGATTGAGTTAATATCATGTACATCGCCCATCTCCCGAAGACCTTATAGAGTGCCGCCAAATGAGTTAGCAGAATTGAAGATCCAATTGCAAGAGCTCTTAGAAAAGGGTCTCATTCGCCCTAGTTTCTCACCATGGGGTTGTCCAGCCATATTTGTGAAAAAGAAGGACAAGTGTTTGTGGATGTGTGTGGACTATCGACCACTCAATGCTGTTACTATCAAGAACAAATATTCTTTGCCTCGCATTGATATCTTATTTGATCAATTGGCAAAAGCAAAAGTGTTCTCTAAGATTGATTTGAGGTCAGAATATCACCAAATCAAGATTAGGCCTGAGGACATACCTAAGACGCCTTTTTCCACTAGGTATAGCCTTTTTGAGTATTTAGTCATGTCCTTTCGGTTGACCAATGCTTCTGCCAATTTCATGTATTTAATGAACTCAGTATTCATGCCCGAGCTTGATAAGTTTGTGATTGTGTTTATCGATGATATCTTGATCTATTCCAAGAATGCAGAAGATCACATAGAGCACTTGAGAGTGGTGTTGTCGAGGCTGAGAGAGGATAAGTTATATGCTAAATTTAGTAAATGTGAATTCTGGTTGAGGAAAGTACCTTTCCTAGGCCATGTTTTATCTGATGATGGAATCTCGGTGGACCCATCCAAGGTGCAAGAGGTTCTTGATTGGAAAGCCCCAACATCCGTTCATGAAGTTTGGAGTTTCCTCGGCTTAGCAGGATATTACCGTCGGTTTATTCTAGATTTCTCCAAAATTGCCAAGCCCATGACTAGGTTGCTTTAGAAGGATGAGAAATTTGTATGGACATCGGAGTGTGAGGTAGCTTTTCACACTTTACGAACATTGCTTACTACTGCTCCTGTTTTAGCATAGCCTGACATTGAGAAATCTTTTGATGTGTTTTGCGACGCATCGGGTACCAGTTTGGGGTGTGTTCTAATGCAGGAAGGCTGAGTCATTGCTTATGCCTCACGGCAACTGAGCAAACATGAAGTCAATTATTCAACCCATGATTTAGAATTAGCAGTAGTTGTCCATGCTCTTAAAATTTAGAGACATTACCTGCTTGGTAATGTTTGCCATATCTACACCGATCACAAGAGCCTCAAGTACATTTTTACCCAACCTAAATTGAACATGAGGAAGAGAAGATGGTTGGAATTGATCAAGGATTACAACCTAGAAGTACATTATCATCTGAGAAAAGCCAATATGGTTGTAGACGCCTTAAGCCAGAAGTATCAGTGTAATCCTTTGTTGGAAGATGGTTTCAACTTATTGCATCCGGTAGTCTTACACAATATCACTGTTAGTTGCTCTGTTGAATCTAAGATCATTGAGCTCCAAAAGACCGATGTTGGTATATTCCATATCAAAAGAAAGATGAAAGAGGAAGAAACCAAGCATTTTTGACTAGATGTGAGGGGTGTGATGTGGTTTAAGGATCGGCTTGTAGTGCCGAAAGATAGAGAATTGAGAAACCAAATTCTAGAGGAAGCACACTCTTCCAATTTGTCCATTCACCCAGGTAGCAGTAAAATATACCAAGACCTAAAACACGCTTCTGGTGGACAAAAATAAAGAAAGAAATTGCAGCATTTGTTGCTAGATGCAATAATTGTTGTCGGGTCAAAGCCATCCATTTGAAGTCGGCTAGACTACTTCAGCCACTGTCTATCTCAAATTGGAAATGGGATGACATCAGTATGGATTTTATAGTTGGGCTTCTAACCACTGAAAAGGGTCATGATTCCATATGGGTAATTGTTGACCGCTTGACTAAATCTGCACATTTCGTCCCTGATGAGGAAAGACATCGACCCCATCATTACGCCAAGTTGTACATTGCCCAAATCATACAATTGCATGGTGTGCCTACAAGCATTGTGTCAGATTAAGGACCGTAGTTTGTTTATCATTTTTGGGAACATCTACATAAGTAGCTAGGTACCCAACTGATCCGTAGCTCCGATTATCACCCTCAGATAGCTGGTCAGACTGAGCGAGTGAATCAGATTCTAGAGGATATGTTGAGAGCTTGTGTGATTTCTTCTATGGGTTCATGGGAGAAATGGCTACCTAAAAGCCCTAGTTTGGTTTTGGTGAATTGATAAAACCCTAAGTGCTAACCTAGTTTATCAAGTGATCATAAGATAGGTAGCACATTCCAAGTGGTGAAGCAAATGAAGATCATGACATGATGATGGTGATGCCATGGTGATGATCAAATGCTTGGACTTGAAAAGAAGAAAGAGAAAAATAAAAGGCTCAAGGCAAATGTATAAATGGTAGGAGCTATTTTGTTTTGGTGATCAAGACACTTAGTGAGTGTGATCACATTTAGGATCGATAGTCGTACTATTAAGAGAGGTAAAACTCGTATCAAAATACGGTTATTAAAGTGCCACTAGATGCTCTAACTCATTGCATATGCATTTAGGATCTAGTGGAGTGCTAACACCCTTGAAAATGTCTGTGAAAATATGCTAACATAGGTGCATAAGGTGATACACTTGGTGGTTGGCACATTTGAGCAAGGGTAGATAGAAAAGATGGAGGTCACTATAAGTGACCGGATGCTGGTCTCTAAAGGACCGGCACGTCTGGTCAGTAGCAGCAGAAGAAGCGCAGCGTCGGTTGTTGATCGAATGCTAGCGCTGAAACGATCGGACGTTGGCTGGCTGCGTCCGGTCACACTGACATGGTTGTGCACAGAGGAGTTGCCGAGTGATTGGACACTGGGTGTGTCTGGTCGAGCATGATCGGACATGTCCAGTCATGAAAAGTCATCTCTGGATGCTTACTGGAAACGACCGGACGCTGGGGGTTCAACGTCCAGTCACTTTGAGCTACAACATCCGGTCATCACTTGACCGTTGAGATCGGGCGATCAACATTTGAAGATAGGGGACACGTGGCACGCATCGCGTGACCGGACGCTGAGGTCCAGCGTCCGGTCACCCCGTGTTGTGCCCAGTGAAGGGGTACAACGGCTCTATTTTGTGGGGGCTTCTATTTAAGCTCCATAGCCGGCTCAAGCTCACCCTCTTGGCCATTTGTATTGACATAGCAACCTTGTGAGCTTAGCCAAAGCCCTCCCACTCATCTCCATCATAGATTCAGCATCTTTGTGAGATTAGGAGAGAATCCAAGTGCATTGCTTGAGTGTTTGCATCTAGAGGCACTTGGTGTTCGTGTTTCACTATGGGATTTGCTTGTTACTCTTGATGGTTGCCACCACCTAGATGGCTTGGAGCAGCGAGGATCATCGAGTGGAGGGTGATGATTGTCTCCGGCTCTGAAAGGATCAAGATGCCCAAGAGGGGGGGGTGAATTGGGCTAATTCTAAATTTTCTTGCAATAATCAAATCCTACAGGATAGCCCAATTAACCCCTTGTGCCTAGAAAAGTGTTTATATCAAACTAATGCACAACAACCTCGCAACCTAAGTTCCAAACTTACTCTAGCAAGCAATTCTATGGATGTAAAAACAAGTATTGAATTGCTCAAAGTAAATGCTCAAAGTAAGTGCTCAAAGTAAATAGAGAGAGAAAGGAACGCGGCGATGTTTTGCCGAGGTATCGGAGAGTCGCCACTCCCCACTAGTCCTCGTTGGAGCACCCGCGCAAGGGTGTAGCTCCCCCTTGATCCGCGCAAGGATCAAGTGCTCTTTACGGGTTGATTCTTCGACACTCCGTCGCGGCGAATCACCCAAAGCCGCTCACAACTTGAGTTGGGTCACCCACAAGCTCCGCCGGGTGAACACCAAACTCCCAATCACCACCAAGCCGTCTAGGTGATGGCGATCACCAAGAGTAACAAGCACGAACTCTCACTTGACCACGCGAAGCCTAATGAGAAGATGGATGCACACTTTGCTACTCTTGATTTGCTAGTGAGGCTACTCTCTTGGATTCTCAAATCACAAACACCTCACTAGGACCTTGCTCTTCTTGGCACTCACAAACGTGTTTCTCAGCTGTTGGAATGAGCAAAAGATACTCCACTCACGAGTGGACCTTCTATTTATAAGCCAGCCTGAAAAACGAACCGTTATGAGCTTCTGCGGGACGACCGGACGCTCCGATCGTGATGACCGGACGCTCCGGTCAGTTCAACCCGCGAACCAGTATTAAAGAGTCGACCGGACGCTGGCAGGGTCCGGTCAGCACTGACCGGACGCGTCCGGTCACATAAAACCCTTACTGGAACCTTACTGGACTCGACCGGACGCTGAACCCTCAGGGTCCGGTCAGCACTGACCGGACGCGTCCGGTCACTCTTTCCCAAGTCTGGACCCTTACTGGAGTCGACCGGACGCTGGCCCTCAGCGTCCGGTCACATGACCTTCCAGCGTCCGGTCACACCAGACTTGTTCACTTCAGTCAAATGAACTGACCGGACCCTGCGGCCAGCGTCCGGTTGCACCGGAGCCAGCGTCCGGTCAGTGTTTGACCCTCCATTCACTTCCAACTTTCGAACATATGTGAATGAAGTTTGCTCCAAAGGATCTTAGGCATTCATAGGAGCTACCTAGAGCTAGTTTTAACAAGTGTGCACCACACCTAACTCACTAGACTCAACTAGGTCAAGCTACCCGTTCATACCCCCCTTCATAGTACGGCCAAAGGAAAAACAAAGTCCTAAACTACTCTAAGTGTCTCTCCAACTCCAATTGACACTTAGAACTAGTTATCCTTAACCTTGTCGTCCGTCCTTTGAAAACCGAAACGATTTCCATCGTAGGGGCATGATAACCTCGATTGCCCAATTGATCTCCATTACCATGACCTAACTTAATTGCCTCTGCAAAACACACGTTAGTCATAGTAACTTTGTATTGACATTAATCACCGAAATCCAACTAGGGGCCTAGATGCTTTCAATCTCCCCCTTTTTGGTGATTGATGACAATACCACCTCGAGTATGTTATGGAGTGAGGTTTTTGACGGGCTTGGTTCATATAAGCTTTTGTCAATAAGAACAAAAGAGTTAGTCAAGCTTATATGACCCAAGCCAACACAATGTACTCAAAGGATATGAATTAAGCATGAGTACAAATAACAAAGCTCATTTGCTTCGAAATATAAGCGCGGAAGCAATAGCAAATGAGCATTACCCAAGTGATATGACATATAGATAAAGCAAAGTAGAAGTCACACATGTCAAATATCACAACCACGTAGATAGCACTATCACATATATATAATAGTATGCATGAAAGTAAACACACGAATGCATAAGTAATAGTGTATCACACAAATAAAACTCCAAATGTATATAATAAGCTAATACTAGATAACTAGCTCCCCCTAAAACTCGCTCCCCCTAAGTCTACATACTCAAACCCTCTCCCCCTTTGGCGTCAAACACCAAAAACTAAGGGTCGGTCGGCGGGGCTGCAGCGGACGAGTCGGGCGCTGAAGTACGTGGAGCAAGATGGAACTGGGCGCCATCATCGTCTGACCCTGAGCTTTGAACTGACTGACCCTCTGAAGCAGGAAGTGTCGCTGAAGCGGTCTGGGTCTGAGCTGGGGCTGGTGCTGCCTGTGAAGCTGCAAGTATGTCTGTCGTAGGATCTGACGAGGCGACAGATGAGGGGAGCCTCTGAGTAGTCATGATAGCTGGAGCTGCTGTAGACGGACCGGCAGCATGCATGTGAGGCGGAGTAGGCATGCCGGTCAACTCACTGAATGATGCTCCAAGACTCCTGGAGACTGACGACTCAGGCACGAATAGTGAGGAAGTCTGCTCTGGTGAGAAACCCGTGTGATAAGGAGTGAACTGCGGGGCTACACCAGGTGAGGCTAACCACTGGGACACCTGTACAGGAGGTGAAGGAAACTGAGCTGGAGGCTGTCCCTGACTCTGAAGCCCACTGGGCTGTACTGCTGGAGTCGTCGAAGTGGTGGGAGGCTGTGCAAGCTGGGGCGAAGGCTGTGGCAGTGGGACCCCAATAGCTGTCACTACATGCTGCATGAATCCCATGAGCTGCTGCTGCATAAGTAACTGCTGGTGCTGAAGAAGCTGCTGCTGCCGCTGAAACTCGTCCTGACGAGCCTGAAACTGTGCGAAGTTGGCAGCTGTCTCCTGTGCCTGTCGTGTCTGATCCTGCTGCATCCGCTCAAGAATAGCAATGAGAGCGGGGTCTGTCTGTGGAGCAGGTGGAGCAGAACTGGAGCTACCTGCCTCTGCATCGTGTCTGCGTGGAGGCATCTGAGGTATAGGCTGGTAGTCGTCGTCAGAGCTGTCACTGTACTCACTCACCTCCTGCTGTGCCTCTAGCTCCTCCTCCTCAGTGGCTGCAATCCCTCTGATGATCTCATCCTGCTGAGCTGCAGACTCTGGCACGTCGGGGCGACGACTAGGCTGACTGGGTGCCTGAGGAGTGGCGTGTCTGATCCTCTGTGACAGGTTGTAAGCCGGGAACTCTGTAGTGGCACCTGTATACTCATCCATCATGCCAGGGGGCTTATCAAGCACAACCCTGCGGATGAGGAACGTGATCCAGTGAGCATAGGGAAGCTGCCTGCGACCCTTGAATCCCTCAGCTATAGTATCCTCCATCTCTGAAAGAAGGAGGTCCCAGATGTCAAACACTGTCATCTGCATGATGGCATTGAGAAGCCAGAGCTGTAAGCGAGTCAGGCCCTCCCTGTATCCCAACCTGGGAAGCAGTGTCCTCCTGATGATGGCCTCTAGTATCCTCGCTGTAGGAGTCAAGTCACTGGGGTTCCTGCTCGACCCCTCTCCAAACGGCTCCTTGAAGCAATGCCGCACTAAATCTGTAGGGGGCACCTGCCCTCCATGAGGACGCCTGGGAGGCTCCTGATGTCCATAGCACACCTCATGCATCTTTACAGGCTGCTCCTGTAGTCTCAGTATCTCCCTGACTCTGCCACTAGTCACTCTGTAGTCTTTGCCTTTGAAAGCAAAGTGAATGAATCTGTGATGAGGATCAATGTAGAGCGAGGCATAAAACTGACGGACCCAAGAAGGTACATATATGCCCGTCCGTCCAATCAAATCTGTCAGTCCTGGCAAATATGACAAGTATTGCCGAATGCCCTCTCCGGCTGCTGCCACAATGGACTCTATCTGACAGACCCTCTGTGATCTGAACACTGCCCCACTGTTAAGATATGCATTGTAGAAATCCTCATGCAGTGGCGTGTAGAACCCCTCAGCTGCTCTCTCATCCCTCCTCGGAGGAAACCAAACCTCAAACTCAACAAACCGCAGCTGCTGAACCTGCCTGGCTGTAGCGGCCCTCAAGTCGAGGTGAACCACTGGAGGCGGACCCTGTGGTCTGGGCGGAGGGCGAGAACCCCTGCGCTGTGTAACTGGCCTAGGTGGAACTGCAGCACTGGTACGACTCGAGCGGCGTAGCTGAGGTGCCGGCTCGGTCTCCTGACTCTCCTGAGTCTCCTGGGCTGGCTGAGGCTCTGCTGGTGGGGGCTGCTGCTGTGCTGACGGACCCTCCTCAATGGCGACCCGTCGTCCTGCAAACAGTGGCAGTCCCAGCTGGACTACCGTGACGACGCTCAACCTCCTCAATCGCAGCTCTGAGTGCTGGTGAAACCGGCTGATCTGCAATGACAACTCCGCTGCGGGCACCTCCTCTCTCGGCACGCTCTGCAGCCTCTGCAACAGCTGCTGCTCTCGCTGTCTCTGCGTCGGGGTACTTCCGCTTCTTGGATGTCACCTGCTTGGTTGCCTTGCCCTTCGATCCGGCTGGCTGGCGAGGCGGGGGCCTCCGATCATCATCACCTGGGCCACCACCAACATTCTTGGTGCGAGCCATCTGAACTGACAAGATGGTGAACTGACGCTGATGAAGATCAACTGTCAACCTGCCGCTTTCGAGGCTTGGCCTCGATCCTTACTCGCGAGCTTGGCTCCGAGTTAACTGCCAACTGCCAGACGAAACACAACGGAACCGACTCGCTGCACGATAGAATAGATGGATATACAAATAAATACCATATATCTAATAGATGCGAAATCCTAATAGAGAAAGCAATGTAGATGCGAAATTGAATCGAGTGGCTTTCTACCTGACGAACAGCGATCCGAGAAGAGATAAGATATCACGTGGGGGATACTCGGAACCGGGCTAGGGTTAGGTCAAACGCCCTGAATGCAATGGGGAATTAGAGCATTTAGAATTGATCTAGGTCACAATTGGAGATCAAGATTGAAACGCAAAAACTCGCCTTACCAAACAATGGGAGGATAGGGCAAGATCACTTGGCGAAGATTTTCAGCCTTGGCACCGATGGAACGACGAGCTTGGGCGCGAGAAGGCCGGCGAGGAGCTGAGCAGGCGGTGGCGCGTTGGACGAGCCGTGAGGCTTGGTGGCGCGCTAGGCCGGGGCGCGAGGCTCGGCTGCGGGCACGGGGAGGCTGCGGCTGGCGCGGCTGGGCAGGGGCACGGAGGCGCGGGCGCGAGGTGAGGCGCGAGGAGGCGGCGGCGCAACCGTGCGGCGGCTTGGCGAGGCAGCGGCAGCGCGGCTTGGTGGCTTGGGCTAGGGCACGGCGGCGGCTCGGGCTTAGGTCAAGGAAGAAGAAAAGGTTCGGATAAATAACCCCCAAAACGCGACAGAAAAGGAAACGGGAAAAGAGTCCTTAAGACGCGCGAGATCCACTGACCGGACGCTCCGGTGGTAGCGACCGGACGCTACCACCCAGCGTCCGGTCGATTCCAGAGAGGTCCAAATCCTCTGGAATCGGGACCGGACGCGTCCGGTGGTCCATGACCGGACGCAGGCAGGGTCCGGTCAGAACAACTTGATCATCCTTCGATCGACCGGACGCTGAACCCTTCCTGACCGGACGCACAGACGCAGCGTCCGGTCACTCCTTCAACAGCAGTTCACCTCCTGTGAACTGACCGGACGCTGGACAGCAGCGTCCGGTGCAGCGTCCGGTGCACCTTTTCCAGCAATCCTTCAACATTCCTTCGCGCTACCTGTTCCCAATCAAGTCCCAACTTGAATAAGATCCAAATAAACACCAATTGGGACTGATGTGAGTGACCTCTCTCAAACCCTCATATTTTTCAAAATATTTTGCCTTAGGCTATAATTCTTTTTTAAAAAAATAGGCAACAAGAGGGCAAATGGAACAAAACGACAAAACAACATTCATGCATATGTAATACTTGTAAGTAAATCTAGTTGCTTGTCAAGTTTGATCCAAGGTTAAGCTTCTTCACACGCTTTTCGGCGGTTATCTTAACCATGTTAGACAAGCCCTATATGCATTGCCACAAATTAAACATGTTGTATATTACAATGAATGCAAGGGACAACACAAGCTCAACTTTTAGTGAAGTTACTAAAATCAAGTACATTGAGCTCATTCCGCAATCTACAAAATGTAGCTTCATCTAGCGGTTTAGTGAAGATATCCGCTAATTGATCTTCGGATCTTACACCTTCTAGTGATATATCATTTTTAGCTACATGATCTCTTAGAAAGTGATGGCGGATATCTATATGCTTGGTGCGAGAGTGTTGAACCGGATTATTTGCAAGTTTTACCGCACTTTCATTGTCGCACAGAAGAGGTACTTTCTCTAGAACTACTCCATAGTCTAGTAAAGTTTGTTTCATGTATAATATTTGTGCACAACAAGCACCCGCGGCAATGTATTCCGCTTCGGCGGTGGACAAAGCCACACTATTTTGTTTCTTGGAGGACCAAGACACAAGTGATCTACCAAGCAAATGGCACCCTCCGGATGTGCTCTTTCTATCAACTTTGCATCCGGCGTAATCCGAATCGGAATAGCCAATTAATTCAAATAAAGCTCCTTTGGGATACCAAAGGCCAATGCTTGGTGTGTGCTTAAGATACCTAAGGATTCTTTTTACGGCAATTAAATGTGTTTCCTTAGGACTAGCTTGAAATCTAGCACACATACACACACTAAACATGATGTCGGGCCTAGATGCAGTTAAATATAACAAGCTACCAATCATGGAACGGTAGAGAGTTTGATCAACCGAGTTACCTCCCTCATCTAGGTCGAGATGTCCATTGGTAGGCATTGGGGTCTTGATTGGCTTACATTCATCCATCTTGAATCTCTTGAGAAGATCTTTTGTGTATTTCTCTTGAGAGATGAAGATGCCTTCTTTCATTTGCTTTACTTGAAAACCAAGAAAGAATGTAAGCTCACCAATCATTGACATCTCGAACTCCTTGGACATCAATTCACCAAATTCTTTGCATGAGTCTTCATTTGATGATCCAAAGATGATATCATCAACATATACTTGACAAATGAAGATATGCCCATCAAGCTTCTTGGTGAATAGTGTGGTGTCGACCTTCCCAATGGTGAAGCCCTTCTCAATAAGGAAATCCCGAAGGCGCTCATACCAAGCTCTTGGGGCTTGCTTAAGCCCATATAGTGCCTTGGACAACCTATAAACATGATTAGGATATCTAGGGTCTTCAAACCCGGGAGGTTGATCAACATAGACTAGTTCATTAATAAAGCCATTTAAGAATGCACTTTTCACATCCATTTGATATAGTTTCATTTCATGATGTGATGCATATGCAAGAAGGATACGGATGGCTTCTAATCTTGCAACCGGTGCAAAGGTTTCTCCAAAATCTAAACCTTCAACTTGAGAGAACCCCTTTGCTACTAGTCTTGCCTTGTTCCTCACAACAACACCTTGATCATCTTGCTTGTTGCGGAACACCCACTTCGTTCCAATGACTCTTGCACCTTTTGGTCGCTCTTCAAGATTCCAAACTTCATTGCGAGTGAAGTTGTTCAACTCTTCATGCATGGCATTGATCCAATCCGGATCTTTGAGAGCTTCTTCTACCTTGGTAGGCTCATAGCAAGAGACAAAAGAGTGATGAGCAATAAATGAGGTAAGTTTTTGAGATCGAGTCATCACCCCCTTTGTTGGACTCCCTATGATGAGATCTTGTGGATGATCTTGTAGGAGAGGTGTATTTCTTCTATTGACCACTTGAGGAGGAGGTTGTGGAGCATCAACATCTTGTGCTTGTACCACCATTTGCTCATGGGAGATATGAGTATCTTCATTTTCTATTCTCCCAACTTTTTCACCATCTTGTGGTACATTTGATGAAGAAGGTTGGTTAATGACTTGTACATCATCTTCATCATCTTTTGGCTTGATGTCTCCCACCGGAATATTCTTCATAGCCTCCCTCAATGGTTCATCACCTACATCATCAAGATTCTCATGTGCTCCTTGGGAGCCGTTAGATTCATCAAATTCCACATCATATGTTTCTTCAACCAAGCCGGTGGCATGATTAAATACTCTATATGCTTTGGACTTCAATGAGTAACCAACAAGAAAACCTATATCACAACGCCTTTGAAACTTCCCTAGGTGTTGCCGCTTCTTGTAGATGTAGCACTTGCAACCAAACACCCTAAAGAAGGAGACGTCCGGCTTCTTCCCATTGAGCAACTCATATGGTGTCTTGACAAGGAACTTTTGAAGAAATAGGCGGTTGGATGCATAACATGCGGTGTTGATTGCTTCCGCCCATAGAGCTTCGGGAGTGTTGTACTCATCTAGCATTGTCCTTGCAAGAGTGATCAAAGTCCGGTTCTTCCTCTCAACTACACCATTTTGTTGAGGAGTATAGGTTGCGGAGACTTCATGTTTGATTCCAACTTCATCACAATAAGCTTCTATGTTTGTGTTGTCAAACTCTTTGCCATTGTCACTTCTTATCTTCTTTAGCTTCACTTCAAATTCATTTTGAGCTCTCTTGGCAAACTTCTTGAAACAAGATGCAACTTCGGATTTGTCATGAAGGAAGAACACCCATGTATATCTTGAATAGTCATCCACAATCACAAGACAATAGAGATTTCCTCCCAAACTCTTGTATGTTGTTGGTCCAAATAAATCCATGTGTAGGAGTTCTAGCACTCTTGTGGTTGACATGAAAGCTTTGGTTGGATGAGTGTTTGCAACTTGCTTGCCGGCTTGACATGCACTACAAAGCTTGTCCTTCTCAAACTTCACATCCTTCAATCCTCTCACCAAATCATTCTTCATAAGCTTCTTGAGTGAGCTCATCCCAACATGAGCAAGTCTTCTATGCCATAGCCACCCAAGTGTTGTTTTGGTGAATAGGCAAGTCTTCAAGTTTGCATCTTCGGAGGTGAAGTCAACTAGATATAAGTTGTTGTATCTAAATCCATTGAATATCACTTGATTGTCATCTACCTTGGATACAACAACCTCCTTCTCGGTGAATAAGCATTGAAAGCCAAGATCACACAATTGCCCAACGGATAGCAAGTTGAAGCTCAATGAAGCAACATAGAGCACATTGGAGATGGAATGATCATTTGATATTGCCACTTTGCCCAATCCTTTAACCTTGCCCTTTGAATTATCTCCAAATGTTATTTTCTCTTGTCCATCTACCTCTTCATCTAGTGAGGTGAACATACGAGGATCACCGGTCATATGTTGAGTGCAACCACTATCAATAACCCAATGACTTCCACCGGTCTTGTAGTTCACCTACACACAAGAGATTCAAGCTTTAGGGATCCAAGCTTGTTGAGGGCCCTTCACCTTCTCAACAAGTGACTTAGCCACCCAAATTTTCTTAGGCCTACTCTTGTTGGGGGGACCTAAGAACATGACTTTCATCTTTCCACTCGAATCTTTTCTAAGCATGTAGTGAGCATTGAAGGCAAAGGGTCTAGCATGCTTGGGCAAGGGTTGTGGTGGTGGAGTTTGGCACTCATGAGCAAAGTGGCCTTCTTGTCCACATTCAAAACATCTCTTTGGCTTTGGCTTTGGCTTTGATTGTTGGTGTTGAGCTTGAGCCTTCTTCTTCTCTACACTTGCCATATATCCAATGCCACTTCTATCCATCTTCATGACGGTATTCATGAGTAGCTCACTTTGGAGATGCTTGCCTCTAGCAAACTTGCTCAATCCCACCTTGAGATGCTCTTTCTCCATCTTGAGCTTCTTGTTCTCTTCCTTGAGAAGATCATTGTTCTTCTCCTCCTTGAGTTTCTTGATTTCTTCTTTTAACTTCTCATTCTCAAGGATCACCTCTTTGTCATGATCAAGAGTTTCTAGCACAATGGTGTTGTGACTTTTCATCTCTTCAAGATCTTTCATGAGCTTCTCATTGTTACTCTTGAGCTTGACATACTCATCATAGTCATTGCACTCAACCACTTGCTTGCCCTTGCTACTAGATCCATGCTCAATGCTTTCATCAATTAAATCATCACATGAGGTAGCTATATCAATCTTAACAACATGGTTAGTAGCATCATGTGGCTCATTTGGTAAGAATTCTTGTGCAATAATAAGGGTATCATAATTGATCTTTAGAGTTGCATATTCATCTTTTAGCTTATTGTGACTAGTGATAAGCTCATTGTGCACCCACTCAAGTTTATCATTTTTATCTTTAAGCTCTTTCTTAGAAGATTTGAGCTCCTTGAGTTTGGATGATATAGAATCATTTGTTTCTTTGAGCTCATCATTAGCCTTTTCTAATGTATCACACTTAGCTAAGAGTGAATCATTTTTAGCATCAAGTTTTTCATTTGTAGCTCTACTCTTTCTAATGATCTTAGTATATTTTCTTAGTATTTTGACAAGATCATCATAAGTAGGTGAGTCATCATCATCGCTATCACTATCATCATCACTAGCATGTTCATCATCACTACTATCATCACTCTTAGTTACCTTGCGTTCACCTTTGGCCATAAGGCATAGGTGTGTAGAGGATGATGGCGATGGTGGTGGTGAAGATGCAAGATCAATAGCAATGGCGGCCACCTTTTCATCGTCACTATCATCATCGGATGATCCACTTGATGAATCAATGTCCGTGAGCCAATCACCGACAATATAGGCCTTGCCACTCTTCTTCTTCTTGTAGAACTCCCTCTTTTTGCCATCTCTCTTCTTGTATGGCTTGTTCTTCTTCTTTTCATCTTCATCACTTGAATCATCTTTCTTGCCCTTGTTCTTGAACTTATCTTTCTTGGGCTTTGTGCATTGATGAGCTAGATGACCAAGTTCGCCACAATTGTAGCAATCCATCTCGGAGATTGGCTTTCTTCTTGAGCTAGTGAAGAACTTCTTCTTCTTGCCATCAAACTTGATGCCACTCTTGTTTAGCCTTTTTAGCATCTTGGTGGTCTTCTTCACCATGAGGGCAAGGCTTTCTTCATCATCTTCATCACTTGAGCTCTCATACTCAAGTCTTGCTTTGCCCTTGTCTTGGCTAGCTTTGAATGCTAAGTCCTTCTCTTTCTTCTTTGTAGAGGATGAGCCATCTTGTGGTGTGATGTGCATGTACATCTCATGAGCATTGATCTTTCCCAAGATTTGTGTCGGTGTAGCGGCGGAAAGATCACCTTGATGTAGCACGGTCACAATGTGCCCATATTTATCAATGGGGAGGACACTCAAGATTTTTCTCACAACAGTCGGATGGTGACATTTGAGTGAGTCCAAGCCCATTGACTTCCTCTACAAGAACATTTAATCGAGAATACATCTCATTAGCACTTTCTTTGGGAAAGCATCTCAAAAGAATTTAGCTTTTTAATCACAAGATGATAGCGTTCCTCACGCTCACTCTTGGTTCCCTCATGGAGCGCACAAACGTCCGACCATAGAGCATGGGCGTCTTTGTGGTTCCTTACACGATTGAACACCTCTTTGCAAAGGCCTCTAAAGATGGTGTTGCGAGCCTTTGCATTCCATTTCTCATAATTCACTTCATCGCCTTGAAGTTGTGCGGCATTCCTAGGTGCGGGGAACCCTTGAGAGGCGGCTCTAAGAATTCCAACATCTAGAGCTTCTAAGTATGCCTCCATGCGGATTTTCCAATATGGAAAATCATCTCCCTCAAAGATAGGAGGAGGTCCATCCCCGTGAGACATCTTGCTCTAAGCGATTAAGCTTAAAAACGTGAGCACGAGGCTCTGATACCAATTGAAAGGATCAAGATGCCCAAGAGGGGGGGTGAATTGGGCTAATTCTAAATTTTCTTGCAATAATCAAATCCTACGGATAGCCCAATTAACCCCTTGTGCCTAGAAAAGTGTTTATATCAAACTAATGCACAACAACCTCGCAACCTAAGTTCCAAACTTACTCTAGCAAGCAATTCTATGGATGTAAAAACAAGTATTGAATTGCTCAAAGTAAATGCTCAAAGTAAGTGCTCAAAGTAAATAGAGAGAGAAAGGAACGCGGCTGATGTTTTGCCGAGGTATCGGAGAGTCGCCACTCCCCACTAGTCCTCGTTGGAGCACCCGCGCAAGGGTGTAGCTCCCCCTTGATCCGCGCAAGGATCAAGTGCTCTTTACGGGTTGATTCTTCGACACTCCGTCGCGGCGAATCACCCAAAGCCGCTCACAACTTGAGTTGGGTCACCCACAAGCTCCGCCGGGTGAACACCAAACTCCCAATCACCACCAAGCCATCTAGGTGATGGCGATCACCAAGAGTAACAAGCACGAACTCTCACTTGACCACGCGAAGCCTAATGAGAAGATGGATGCACACTTTGCTACTCTTGATTTGCTAGTGAGGCTACTCTCTTGGATTCTCAAATCACAAACACCTCACTAGGACCTTGCTCTTCTTGGCACTCACAAACGTGTTTCTCAGCTGTTGGAATGAGCAAAAGATGCTCCACTCACGAGTGGACCTTCTATTTATAAGCCAGCCTGAAAAACTGAACCGTTATGAGCTTCTGCGGAACGACCGGATGCTCCGATCGTGATGATCGGACGCTCCGGTCAGTTCAACCCGCGAACCAGTATTAAAGAGTCGACCGGACGCTGGCAGGGTCCGGTCAGCACTGACCGGACGCGTCCGGTCACATAAAACCCTTACTGGAACCTTACTGGACTCGACCGGACGCTGAACCCTCAGGGTCCGGTCAGCACTGACCGGACGCGTCCGGTCACTCTTTCCCAAGTCTGGACCCTTACTGGAGTCGACCGGACGCTGGCCCTCAGCGTTCGGTCACATGACCTTCCAGCGTCCGGTCACAACAGACTTGTTCACTTCAGTCAAATGAACTGACCGGACCCTGCGGCCAGCGTCCGGTTGCACCGGAGCCAGCGTCCGGTCAGTGTTTGACCCTCCATTC
Source organism: Miscanthus floridulus (assembly GCF_019320115.1). Taxonomy (NCBI): domain Eukaryota; kingdom Viridiplantae; phylum Streptophyta; class Magnoliopsida; order Poales; family Poaceae; genus Miscanthus; species Miscanthus floridulus. Next base: position 32,161,206 of record NC_089584.1, on the reverse strand, counting down.
ACTTCCAACTTTCGAACATATGTGAATGAAGTTTGCTCCAAAGGATCTTAGGCATTCATAGGAGCTACCTAGAGCTAGTTTTAACAAGTGTGCACCACACCTAACTCACTAGACTCAACTAGGTCAAGCTACCCGTTCATACCCCCCTTCATAGTATGGCCAAAGGAAAAACAAAGTCCTAAACTACTCTAAGTGTCTCTCCAACTCCAATTGACACTTAGAACTAGTGATCCTTAACCTCGTCGTCCGTCCTTTGAAAACTGAAACGATTTCCATCGTAGGGGCATGATAACCTCGATTGCCCAATTGATCTCCATTACCATGACCTAACTTAATTGCCTCTGCAAAACACACGTTAGTCATAGTAACTTTATATTGACATTAATCACCGAAATCCAACTAGGGGCCTAGATGCTTTTAGGCTCCAATCATGGTGATTGTGAGGGGTTCTTGACCTTTCTCCGGTGGAGAGCTAAAAGGTACTCTAGTGGATTGCTCGTGGCTTGTGTGATCCTCATCTTGTATTGGTTGTGCGGCACCCTATTGAGGGTTTGGCGTGTGATGCCAATTAGCGCGTGAATCTCCAAGAGTGAATCGCCACAATGAGGACTAGCTTGCCGGCAAGCAAGTGAACCACGGTAAAAAAATCATTGTCATCATTTGATTCCGAGGTGATTGGTCTTCATTGGTATTCATTCTTGTGATTGATTGGTCCACTCCTCGACTCGGCGGTATAACTATCTTGCTCACTCTCTTTATATTACCGTAAACTAGTTATCAAGCTCTTTAGTATAGCTAGTTGTGAGAGCTTATTAGTTTGGTTAGTGTGGCTCTTTAGTTAGCTTTTGGGAGCACACTAACTTAGTGTAGTGACATAGTTATTGTGTGGATAGAAACTATATAAACTAAAATTGTGGTAGGTGACTTGCATTTTTAGTAGGCTAGCACAACACTCGCTTCGCCTCATAATTGTCTAACTGGTTTGTTAAGTGTTGTTGTAGAATTTTTTAATAGGCTATTCACCCCCCTCTAGCCATTAGGACCTTTCACTACCTTTGGTCAATTTCTCCTACAATAACAGCTATCAAGAAAGCATCAAGATGGCTCCTTTTGAAGCTTTGTATGGTCAAAAGTGTAGAACTCCTCTGAATTGGATTGAGCCTGGTGAAAGAAGGTATTATGGGATTGACTTTATCAAAGAAGCTGAAGAACAAGTTCAAATTATTCAACAACATATTGAAGCTGCTCAATTGAGATAGAAGAGTTATGCAGATAAAAGGAGAAGTCCCATTGCCTTTGAAGTTGGGGATTTTGTATATCTGAAGGTGTCTCCTATGAAGAAAGTGCAAAGGTTTGGTGTGAAGCAAAAGCTTGCACCTAGATATGTAGGCCCATACAAGATCATTGGACAAAGGGGACCAGTAGCCTACAAACTCTAGTTACCTCTAGAAATGAGAGCTATATTCAATATTTTCCATGTCTCCCAACTCAAGAAATGTCTTTGTGTGCCTGAAGAAGCTATTGAACCCACTAGTGTCAAGATCTAGTCAGATTTAACCTATGAAGAAAGACCTATTCAAGTGCTTGAGATAATAGAAAGAGTGACCCATAACAAAGTCAATAAATTCTATAAGGTGGTATGGAATAACCATAGTGAGCAAGATGCTAAGTGGGAGCGAGAGGATTATCTTCGTGAGGTATATCCGATTTTCTACAAGAGATGGTTAGTCGTGCAAATCTCGAGACAAGATTTCTTTAAGGGGGAAGGGCTATAACACCCTAGGTGTTAAGCATGCATTTGGCATTGGCATTGCATGAGCACAAGCATCATTGATCAGTCATGATCATGAGCATCTCAAATTTTATCTCTATGATTGTTTATATCACATGTGTTTGTTACTAAATGCTTTACATTTGCTAGGGTTTGCATGTGACTAATGTATGAAATGTTTGTGGGACCCTAGGAGTACCTTTAACATGTTTAGAATGTCATTTGGAACAACTTTGGTAATCATGACTTGGACCCAATTGGCCTCTAAGTCATGGTTATAGTGTAAGTTATCATTTTCAAGTTGCATGATTGACCTAAGTTGAACTATATCATAGATTGTTTGCATGGCAGTGCACCCTTAAGAAAAGTTGTAGTACTTTACTTGAGTAACAACTTTTAATTTTGGGTCAAGACCTAATTCGGTGCATAGTATTCTCAAAAATAGTCCACAAGTAGCAATAGAATTACTGTTTTTTACTAAAAATTTTCTAAGTCTTGAGCTAGTTTACCGTTTCAATGAACCTGTGTTTGACGCATTGCAGTTTGTAAACTAGGCCAGTCTAGACTAAACTCATTTAATCAAACTTGTAGATCTCATGTAGCTTTACAATTCTTGTTAAAGAAGTTTTTACAAAGGACGAATGGTTTAGGAGTAACGATCGTGTGAAATCGCTCTGTTAGTCATGTTCATCAGGGCCTCATGCTGTTTCGACGCCGATGTCAGTGGCCGACCGGGGGCAGGCCAGGCATGCCGTGTGGCGGTCATACGCCGGCGCTGGCCTAGCCGGTCAGGCCAGCGTGGTGGGATAAGGCGTGCGCCTCTGCTGCTTGCTCCATTTCACCCTTGCACCCCGCTCTCTCTCGCCCACATTAGAGCAAAGCGGAGCACTGCGCCACTGCGCCATCACCGTCGCTCCACCATGCCCGCTCGCTGCCATCGTTGCTCCACCGTCCAATCCAACTTGCCAGTAGCTCCGTCATCGTCACCTCTTCCACCCTGACCTGCTAGCACCACTTGCTGAGCCAGGGTAAGGGCACATTTTGCTTCGCCGCCACCACGCCTTCACCGGAGCGCCACTGCGCGCTCAGCTCACCGTAGCCATGCCATTCCACCGCACCTCCGGTCCTCCTCTTCTCCAGTCTATAGCCGCTTTGTGGTCCATATGCTTAGGCAGGAACTAGGTTAGATGTTACTGCATGGTCTTGCGGGAACACACCGCTGCTCCCGCCATGGCCACCATGGTCGTGAGCTTGAGCTCACCGAGGCCAGTCGTCTCGGGGTCACTCTAGTCCCCGCTCTTAGTCGTCTCTACATGGCTTTTGTGACCTAGATCCAGTAGGCTAGATGGAGACTCCTCTCTCACCGCTAGCTAGCTGGAATAGAGAGCCCCACCATAGTGCACCATGCGTCGCCGCTTGGCCATGCACGTGGCCAAGCTTTTTCCACTGCGTCACCATGGCCTAATCCTCGTCGTAGTGCTGCGCCAGGCCACCAGGATGGAGTAGCCATCCACACCAGCGCATGTCGTGGTCGGAGATGGCCAGCGTGCCACTACATAGCTCTGTCGTGCCGCCATTGCCGTCGGCGAGGGTGCTCCAGTGCACCACCAGTCCATCGAAGGGTACCACTAGGTGTGGGAGATCACGGGGAACACGTTGGTGTCACTATTGTCGTCGATGATCTCACCGCCTATGAGATAATGCTGGACGGAGCACCTCCTCTGCTCTGGTATCACTGACACATGGGTCCTACTGACCAGCGGGCCCCATGTGTCATTCTGTGTAGTGATTGATTTCTTATTTGTTTTCATAGATTTGAATGCATGTTTCAAAAATTCATATCTATAGCTCAGAGTGTCCAAATAGGGTGAACCAAATTTTTTTGGATTCATCATTAAGTGTAGTATTTGATAAAAATATGCAATACACTGTTTCTAGTAGTTTTCTAAGAGAATAAAATGGAGCCATTTAAATGCTTTTTAAATGGTTTCTACCTTGAAAAATGCATAACTTGAGCTTGGTATGTGCAAAAATTGTGATTAAAATTTTGTTGAGTTTGTATTGACATGCTCTAGCTAGAAAAAATACTAAAATTGCATTAAACTTGATTAGAGTAGGGTCTTTCTATTTATCTTTTAATAAATGGTGTTTTCTGAGGAAATTCATAAGGATAAAAATAGGTAACATATTGCCATGCAAATTTTTGTAAAGTGTTAATGGGTTTTAGGGAAGTTAAGAAAAATATGAAATCTATTGCTTGACACTTTTCAATAGACTAAGCTATTTTTGCTAAAATAAATCTAAGCAACTTGTCATTTTTGTATAGAAGGATATACTTATCCAATTGGCATGAAATTTGTACAGTAGACTTTTGGGGTCATATGTATGCTACTATAATTTTCTCAAAATTTATGGAGCACTAGAAATATTTATCTCATAAATCACCTTACTATATAAAGAAATGAATAAAGGTATCTAAATACAATAGTTTGGCATAAACATAATGTTTTCTGTAGTACTAGTGATGCATATGATCTGCTGATAATGGTAGTTATGCTTGAAGTTGATTGGTTATAGGCAGCTACTTAATTATTGCTTTATAATTCCGCTAGATGGCTACAGGAGTAGTTTCTATTTTATTGATAAATTTATGATGATAATTACATTTTCTGTGAAACTTGTTATTAACAAAGTTGTAGATAACTTACTTATATTACTTGTGTCAAATTTTTATGGTAATAGACTAAATGGTTTGGGAGTTATAGCTGTTAGAAGTCTGCTATCAAAATTTGCTTGTCTACTGTAGAGATTTGGATGATTGAATTGTTTAACCTAGATAGCTATTAAATCATCTTGTGATGAATAAATTAAAGTTGTAGGCAATTTTATGAGCTTTCCAGAGAGTCCTAGATCATGGCAATTGGTTGAGTAAAACTCTGGTTATGATCTCAACTTGTAGCTGTTGTGTTGTGGTCCAGAAATGGACTTAGTGTGGATTCTTGAAAATTCTAGAGAAGAGATATGCACCTACTCAGTAAATAAGAATTCAACGTGGTTATCATCTAAGTAACTTGCTATAATCATTAGCATAGAATCATTCATGTTCTCATGTCATATCATTCACAATCCTTCTTATGCATTTATGATACTTACTTTATACATATGCATGCAATAAGTGCAGCGGAAGAAATCATGTTGGTGGAATTCAAAGCCGATCCACAAGAGGAGAACTAGGAAGCTCAGCACCAAGAAGCTCTAGGCAAAGGCGAGCCTGAAGTTGATCATCTCTTAGAGTGCCCTGACCATCAGCCAACCACGTTTATGAAAGGCAAGCCCCGGAGCATTCTAACATCCTATGTGTTCTAATACCAACTTGAGTCTTTTTTATGTTAATGCATTAAGTACTAGGAGTTGATTGGAACCACTTATTGTATATACTTTTCTTGTCCAAAAATATCTATCTTGAATCCTATGTAGGTCCAGGATCGACCTTTATGCTTAGCCATGCTTAGACCGGTAGAAGTCGGGTGATTTCCTGGCACCTGGTGACTTGATCACGATTGGCTATATTGTGTTATCGTGGAACATAACCTGGTGATGTTGAACAATTGAAGACTGGGTGGAATCTTATATGTTAGGTGTGGTGACTTATAGTGATTCTGTCTATGTCGTTCAAGGACCGGCCAATGGAGGCCCTCTTGTCATGTTGAACGCATGTCTCTCACATAGTTGTCCGGATAAGTCATTCCGACCATGAAGCCGAGTAGCTCAACTCAGGCTGAGGACACAAGCAGTTAAAGTGTGCACTCTGGTGGCAGTAAGGATGTTCGGAGAGCAAATGGCGTGAGTCCAAGGGTGGGTTCGAGTCCTGAGCTTCCTGACAGATTGGTAGTATCTTTGAGGGTACGACGTTGGTCTTACCCGTGATTTGGACCTGAGTTGTACCAAAGGTGACTCGATGCGACCCTGACAGAGGAAGTATGGGTGTGTTAGGAATAATTCTCCAGCTGGATAGGAATCGATTCGAATCGCTGTCTCTCCTAGATAGTGAGAACTTACATGAGCCCCCTTCATCGTAGTAATTGATGAAAGTAATGGTTATGTGGATTATGGAAAGGCTCGACTTGATATGGTTACTATTGTGATGATTTAATGGTACACAACATGTTTGGCATAGGATAGATGCTAATCTAGAATGGGACACGAATAATAAACTTGTTATTTCAAAGTTAAAAGATACTAGATAAATATTGGCTTGTAGAGAAAGGATGTCAACTAGCTTCACTTATAAGCCTTGCATGATCTTTTGTCTCTTATTTTTTGTTTATGACGGGTAAGTCTAGCTGAGTACCTTCTCGTACTCAGAGTTTATTTCCCTATTGTTGCAGATAACGTGATGTACCACGGCTACTGTAAGCACTGTTTTGCTCCTGCAGTGGATGGGGAATAAGACCATGGGCATGGTCATTCTATATATCATCTCACCCTTATGCTTTTGGTTAGAGATGACTGTAAAAACTGGCTATGTATCTAAACTACTGTTGATGTCGTTCTGAACTATGTTGCTTCAGATAGTGTTAAACTATTGTTGTGACAACTAGTGATGGAACTCTATTGTATGACAAACTATTTGTGAACTTGTTATAACATGTGGCTTGTATGTTGAATCATGTACGATCTTGACTTATATATTGGTTGATTCGAGATCCTTCAGTGATACTCAACGGACTACCGGATTTATATGGGCTTAAGTGTTATGGTTTGACTGTCCTCGATGGTGGCTATTGTACTTGTGCTCTTATAAATTGGACGGTTCTGTTACAGGTGCGTCTGATGCTGTTCTTGATGTGAATCCTCAGGTATAGCCCATCATGGTCTCGGGTTACATCGAGTCGTGCCCGTCTCTTCCTAGATGTCAGAGTTTTGATCCAGGCCCATACGCCTAGACCTAGAGTGGTTGGCGGCGATATGGGTCCCTGTCGGACGAGACGAAGCCCGCGACCTTGGGCGAGACCCCCGCGGCCTCGGGGTCGGGCAAGACAGAGCCCGCGACCTTAGGCGAGACCCCAGCGGCCTCGGGGTCGGGTGAGACGAAGCCCGCGACCCTTGGGGTCGGACGAGACGGAGTACGCACCCAAGGGTCGGACAAGACGGAGCCCGCGGCCTTGGGCGAGACCCCCGCGGCCTCTGGGTCGAGCGAGACGGAAACTACGTCTTTGAGGTCAGGTGAAACGGAGCCCATGCCCAAGGGGTCGGACGAGACATGTTAATACATCTTGCTATGTCCGAGGAAGTCAGCGTGGACGCTAACTCCCTTATTTTGGGTATGGCTAATATCGATATCCGACACCAAGTAAGAAAAAAAAATCACCAATATCCTCGAGAAAGGGTATAAAATACATTGTTATTCAGCAAAGCAACACTAAGCAGTAAGCAGCACACCGGCAGCCCGTCAGTGCTTGAGATGCGGCGGTTCTCCTGTCTAGCGTTGCAGCTCCAGCCGTCGCAGGCGCTCCACCTCCCTGCCGATGACGCCGCAGCGCACCATACTGGCCACCGTCTGCCACAGCAGCCGGAGGTCGCCCCACGGCTCGCCGGGCACCATCCGCTTGTACAGGTAGCTTTCGAACGTCCGCCGCTGCACGTACTCGTCGGCGCACATCTCCACCAGCGCCTCGCGGCCGGCGTTCCCGCCGTAGAACATGCGCTGCAACAGGTCCAGGAACCGGAACATGAGCAGGAACTCGTCGTCCCAACGCCGCAGGTAGCCGCGCCTCAGCCCGGCCTCCGTCACGGCGCCCGTGCGCGCCCACTCCTCCGCCATGGCCTGCCCGCACAGCCGCCCCGACTTTGCCGCGAAGTAGATGCCCTCGCCGGAGCAGCGCGTGACGTACCCCGCCGCGTCGCCGACCAGGGCCACGCGCCCCACGACGCGGCGCGGGCGCGGGTGCTCCGGGATCGGGTGCGCCTCCACCTTGACCACGCGGCCGCCGGCGATCTTGGGGCCCGCGCGCGCCCGGATGCCGGACTGGAGGCGCTTGATCTCCGGCTTGGCGGCGACGGTGCCGGTCCCGACGGCGACGTGGTCGCACTTGGGGAACACCCAGCCGTAGAAGTCCGGGGACACGTCCCCGCCCACGTACATCTCGGCGAGGTCGTCGTAGTACGCCATGGCGGCGTCGGGGAGGCGGATGCGCTCCTGGAACGCGATGGCCGTCGTGTAGTCCCCGGCACCCACCTCGCGCGCCACGCGGCTGTTGGCGCCGTCCGCGCCGACGACGGCGTCCACCTCCAGCACGCCCCGCCCCGCGCCCCCGCCCCCTGGGGAGGAGGACGAGATGTAGTGGACGAGGTAGGGGTCGGCGGGCCCCGCGGGGAGCGAGAGCGAGGTGACGAGGCCCTGGACGAGCTCGGCGCCGGCCTCGGCGGCACGGCGGCGGAGGAAGGAGTCGAGCACCTCGCGCCGGAGCATGGGGATGTGCGCCCCGGGGGGCAGCGCGCGCGAGAAGTCGGCGACGAGGTTGGAGGGGGAGACCACGCGCATCCGGGTGACGCGGCGGTCCACGAGGTCCCGCGGGATGGCGAACTCGTCGAGCATGCACAGCGGGATGGCGCCGCCGCAGGGCTTGGCGCCCGCGGGGCTGCGCTCGAGGAGGAACGTCCGGGCCCCCGCCGAGGCCAGCGCCTCGGCGGCCGAGGCGCCCGCGGGGCCGCCCCCAACTACGGCCACGCGCAGCGGGCGCGCTGACGACGACGACGAGGTGGTGGTGGCTGAGCAGGAGATGACGATGCGCGCTGGGGAGTAGCAGGCGGCGGCCATGGTTGTCCGGTGTGGTTTGGGCGAATACGGGGATTCACGAATGCGCTTGGAGATTTTCCTTCTCGGCGAGTGGAGCACTAGTTTAAAGTTTGTTTTGCTTGGAGTCTAGCTGCGGCCTGCGGGCGCGGTGTGACACTGTCGGAACTGGGGACAAGCCGGCCAGGCGTAATTTCAAAGCATTACTTGTTGACCGTTGGATCTAAAATGGACAGCTGCAGATCGCTGCCCTTTCCTTCTTCCCCTGTGAGCCATTATAAAAGAATGCAATCTGTTGTGAGCCACTGAAAAAGTTTAGACCATATTTAGTTTCCCTAATTTTTTGAATTTGGCACTATGTAAAAAGAAGATTCCCCGTCACATTAAACTTGTGGTACATACATAAAGTACTAAATGTAGACGAAATTAAAAACTAATTGCACAGTTTGATTGTACTTTGCGAGACGAACGTTTTGAGCCTAATTAGTCAATGTTTGGACAATTATTACCAAATACAAACGAAATGCTACAGTGCGCTGCAGTGCAGCTGGAAATCCGGCGGCGCCAACTTTGGCCGGAACTAAACGAGGCCTTAGTGGACTTTAGCGTCACCGTTTTAAAAATTTTTTTCTCTCCATGTCACTACTGTCAGATTGGGTTTTAACGGTGTCAACTGTAGATGTGAAAAGTCAAAAATACCCTTAGGTCTAAATATGTCATTAATTTTTTTGAACATCTTAACGACTTCAAATGAAAAAAGTCAAAACTAAAAAGTTGTAGATCTCGTCGAGATCTATAATTTTCATATAAAAATTATCTTTATTTAATTCCGCAAAAAAAAGATATGATTTGGTATGATTAAAATCTGAGAAAAATCATATATTTTTTACGGTATTAAATGAAGATAATTTTTATATGAAAACTATAGATCTCGACAAAATCTACAACTTTCTAGTTTTTAAGTTTTTCCATTTGAAGTCGTTAAGATACTAAAAAAAATTAATGATCTATTTAGATCTAAAGGTATTTTCGACTTTTCACACTTGCAGATTAACACTGTTAGAGCTCAATATAACGGTTGTGGCATGAAGGATAAAAAAAAGTTAGAGCTGAAATCCGCAGAACTTTTTCAAGATCTTTTTTAATGACTCAGGCAATTCCCTCCCCTCTTGACTACCGGACACCCAGAGCGTCCATGTCGAGTGAAAAAAGAAACTCTGGCCTACAGAAGTCTATATAACTACGCCAATTGAACTGATCGTTCAGTTTAGTAAGAGCGCAGGTACATCGTCAACTCAAACCTGTAGTCTGGAGTAGGGCGTCTACTGTTTACAAACACTTGTGCACGTTTTTTGTCAAAAAAAAAAAACACTTGAGCACGTTCTGAAGAAGACTAGAGTAAAGCACGCACAAGGTATTTTTCAGAAACAAGCAGAAAACTAAACAGAAGAAAGCTTCAAAACTCAATGTCACGCTATAAAGCGCTGGAAACTCGATAAACATCTGCTGTGTTTCTCCTGCCACGGTTAGGGCATTCCAACGAACAACAATACACGAATTTAGACTCTCCTCTGCGAGGTGTTTTCAGCTGCACAGGTCAGGGTCACCTTCAACTAATAGGATTGCTAGGCACAGTCCACATGTTTTCAATGTCAAACAGACTGGCCCATATGACAACTGCAAGTCAGGTAAGCACAATGGCTAATGGAACGTCCTGCTCCCAACCTCATTGAAGCACCGTAGCTTCTTCCTTGCCACCTCTGTATCTGTAGTAGCAACGGCATAACTTGTAAACATAACGAAGGCAAAGGCTGTCTTGTGGCGTCTGAGCTTAACTAGATGGCACATACAGAATGGTACCTCAAATCCTCATGATGCTTGTGAGTTGGTTCCATTGTTGTCGTCCATGGGCATTCCCCTGTTAACAAGTCTTTTATCACGATTCATAAGTAGAAAGAGGGAGCGGGAGGGGGAGGGAGAGAGTGCACGTACAGTTCTTTTGCTTCAAGTTTAAGCTGATCAATCTGATTCTGCAGGTCAACACAGGCAGCTTGAATAGCTATATTTTTTTGACACAGCTCCTGCCATTCAATTGTCAGGGCATGCAGCTGTCCTCCAGTATTTTGCTGATCAAAAAACAAATTATGAGCTGCCTGTGAAATATTATCATGACTCAAACTTCCCAATAAAGAGATCAATGCTTGTAACCTGGTGGAACTTCCTCTCACGATTGACATTTTCTATCCTTTCATTGTATTCTACAGCCATCTTTTGCATCCTGCATATAAGATGGCAGATCAATGTCTCAAATCCATATTGTGACACTGATCGGTACTATTTTAAACCTATAAAGCATGTAGAGTGCTTCAGTGGACATCTAAGCTGGCACTATCGCTGACATATCACACATAAGACCAACAAAATATGATATAGATAGATACATCATTTTTTGTTGCATCCCAAGAACTGATAGCACAGTCCGTAAACCAAACTAAGAGTGCGTTTGGTGCGGCTCCTCGCGAGCGCTCTGCTGCCAGAGCTGGAGCCCCAGAAACCAGCTTCGCCTCCGTACGTGCAAAATGGCTCCGGTTCCTCTCCCACAGGTGCAGAAACGCTTCTCCTATCCTGGCCATTTGGTGCAGCTCCTCCGGCTCCGTTGCCGAAGTTGCCGGTGGAGCCAAAGCCAGCGTGGCACCAAACAGGCCCTAAGTTTTAAATGAAAGGCAAAGAAAAAAGAGATACGGCATTGTCAAGGACCACATGGACATTAACTTACCTAGACAGAACAGATTCCATTTGTTTGTTCTGGAGCTTCCAAACATCCACACCATATTTCAGCATAAGCTCGAGATTCTCTATCCTGCAATACTAGCACTGTTTCAAAACATATTTTTCGAAACAAGGCACCACCAAATCTCCATTTATCATAAACAGGAAAACAGATAAAAATTTGTTCGGCAATAGAGCAACAGTAATGACTATTCCTTCTATTCATCACTTTTACAAGGAATGAAAGTTTCAAGACTTTGAATACATGTACTAAAACTAACATGCAGGTTTAATGAAAAAAAGGTAATGTTAGATTTTATAATATTATGATTGTTATTTCATAATTATCACTTATCAACCATATATATTACAGAAATGAATGGTCAGATTCAAAATTAGCCTTACGGAAATCATTGAAGAGAGTATAAAAAACATAGGCCACCGTGAACTTGTGACCCTTTATTAAATGGAGTAAAAAATGCAACCATAATAGAGATAAAGTTCATTAACTCGGTATGCACCACTTTTTATGCATTTCTTTGGTGGAGAAGCAAGGGCACTATTCTGACTATGGCATGTCAAAAATGGTTATGGCAGCTTATCACTACATGCTTTAGAGTTCAGAAGAAATTCTCACATAATGCTACACAATACTGCAAGTCATTCAAGATTATTACAAGCCATAAACTTGCAGCTGTTACAAAAATGTTTTCCTTAGTTTCTACATAGACACACAGTTCTGCAAATAGGCGTCTATACTATAGAATATGAATACATAACCCTTGATGCCCCAAAAGTAATACCCTGACTTACCTTATAATTTGATGCTGCAATTGGCTCTGAGCATTCCGTAGAGCCTGCCTCCAGGCACCAACATCATTCCTCTTGTTCATTGGAGGTGGCTCCAAACCATAGCGAGACATATCTAGCATAAAAGGAGGTTTGCCAGCCCTAACTCGTTCATATTCTTTAGCAAGCATAGGATGATTCTGAAACAAAAATGATAGCATACTTTGCGTTAATTGCATCACACATAAATTTTCAAACAGTCAAGACTTGCAAACATCTTGATTCACATCGCGGTTCTGGTTTTGATATGGCATAATAATAGTTAAAACAAGTATACCTAAGATATCTATGGAATTAAAATACATGAAAACATAGCTTCACAAGGTCAAAGTTTAATAGCAGTGCTCACTAAACAGTACAGAATATTTTTCTGTTAAAAACCTCAAAAACAAACTTAGAAAATCTTCCAAGTCATGTTTTGATATTGAATTTCAATTAGAGATGCTTAGTTCATCATAAATGGTCGATATTTGATCCTCAGAGCTCAGTGTCATGATCAGATGAGGTGTAATAACCTCAAATCCATCAGAAGTAAACATCAATCCATCGAACTAAAAGCATAAGTGTGTCCTTTTCTGGCCATTCGGCCTTTATCTGAGCCCGAAGTAAACATCAAGCACAAAAATCCTTGATTTGTACAGGATTTCCATCTGAAGTAATAAAAGACAGACTACAAGAGCATGATACCCCAGCTTAAAATGCACTGTTACAGAAAGGGAGCACAAAACTGTGCTAGATGTTATACCTATTATACAACCCAATTAAATGGTTCACAGGTAAAATGTAAAAGGGTTATCAACTAAAACTTCAATTTCATATGCAACAGTTCTAAAGTCTAAGCAATGCAAAGATGTACCAAGTTAATTCACTTAGACCTCCACAAAATCTAAACAACGGAAACATATATTCATGATTCATCCAGCTAAGTTAGTTCACTGTGACCTCTACAACTGCAAACCCTAGCTCCCACCCGACCCTCCTTTGAACCCTAAACGCAGATCGCACCTGCTAGCACCGACGAAGCTGCAACCTGTTGCTATGTCCCTAGCATCCGCAGAAACCGTATGGATTTGAGCTACTTGGCTCCAATATACATTAGGGGCTAAGAAATTTGTACGGCTGTACCTCGAATCCGGCGGTGGGAACAGGGGGCAGGTCCCGGAGGAAGTCTGCGGGCTTGCGCTTCCCTCGGCGCATCTCCTCCTCGACGAGGCGGTCGACCTCCCGCTTCACCGCCGCGTCGCCGTAGTCTCCGTCGATGTAGGGCAGCGCGTCGACGGCCTCCGCGTCCGGCGCCGCGCGCCACGGCCCCGCCGAGGGGTCAGACGGCGGCGGGGCCTCAAGCATGAGCACCTCTCTCGTCGCCGACGAGGCCATCGCGTCAGGCAGTAGAGGCGCAGTCGAGAGAGAGGGAAGCTGTCGCGTAGGCCGGCGCGGAGGAGGAAGATGGAGAAGCGGAGGTGTTGGGACGGAGATGGAAGAACCGCGGCGCGCGTGGGCCGTTTGGAGTTTTGGGTTCAGCCCGGTTCGAAAGGTCCGTGTCTTTTTTTTTTCTTTTTTTTCCCGAGAGAGAGGACCCGTGAGGCCCCTATCTTTTAGCTGAAGGCCAGAAACTGAAGTGAACACACGAGATCTGCATCAAATCGTTTCCATCTCCAATTATCCACTGTACATGTACATTGGTCGCTAAAGCTGGAAGCTCTCCATTCATAAAGAAAAAAAAAAGAAATCAAATTTTGGCCATCTAGTTATTGTCCATTTTTATTTTTAGCGATGTAACTACAAATCAGAAATCTTTGGCTATAGAACTATCAGTACCAAACAAATTGGGATAATAGTGTTCTTACCCTTGTCCAGTAAGTCAATCGTGATTTTGCCCTTACTTTTTTAACTTTGTATTTTTACCCTTGTTATTTTAAACTGAATGGTCCGTTTGCCCCTGCTTCTCACGTCCGTCATATTAACATTGATTAAACGAATTAAAAAAATTCCAAATCTGAAAAGGAAGGGCTAAATGAACATAATGCCCCTTATCCTTATCTCCTCATCCTAGACTGAAGCACGGGCGTCGTCTGCCTGCATCGGGCTCGGGCTGTTCGTGAGTGCGGGTTCCCGGCGGCAGCTGCAGAAGCACCGAAGGGGAGGCCGTGGCTCCAGAGCGTGGGCGCGGGAAGGGGCTGCCTCCTGGTTGTGGGCGCGGGGCCACGGCTCTAGGTGCGGGCACGACCTTCCTCCAGGCGCGGGGAGGGGTCGCGCCACCCGCCTGCCGGTCAGCTTGCGCGCGCTAGGCGGCGGCGGCGGCGCCCTGCCTCGGATCACCGGCGGCGGCGCGGCTCCTTCTCCGTCCGCCCCGCTCCCCCCTACTCGTGCCCGCTGCTCCTCCCTCCGCCCCGCTCCCCTCGGCGGCGAGGGTACCGGCTGGGGCGCCGCGCGGCCTGCAGCGGAGCCCGCCCCGACCACTCCTCCCGGCGGCGCGGCGCGGCCACCAGGGCTGCAGCGGAGCCCGCCCCGACCCCTCGCCCCGGCTCGTGCCCGCGGCGGCGCGGCTGGGGCCTCGCCCGCTGCCCCGCCCCCCGCCCGGCCAAGATCTGACGATCTCATCGCCCCCTTCAGCCTGGTTGGTTGGTACGCCCTGCTCTCCAAATCAAAGTAGCCTCTTCGATTCAGACTTCAGTTCAGGCATCAGTGAAATTGTAAGATAAGGTTGTTCGATTTGTAAATTAGATTAATCTCTACGGTTTCCAGGATTTGTTGTACTTCTTTATGCTTGTCTGATCTGATTTACTAGATTTTGCGGCCGACGTGTTCTTGTTGTAGATTAGCACGAGTATGGATTTCGTAGTCAGACTCCAGATCAAACAAAGCTTTGGTTCTTGAGATGCTGGTTCTTGTTCCAATGGGAATATTGGTTGCTTATGTCAACCAAACATAGTGAGGGAAACTTAATGATGTCATTTAGACCTCTATATAGATGTTGAGCTAGTGTGCTGCAATTGGACTTGGTTGGCCTCCCAGGTCATCGATGAAATCACATGCCTGCTGGCACAAAGGTCAGATCTTGCATTGTTCTTTGTTTACCCACACATTTTCTGGTTGGCCTGTATATAGATGTTGAGCTAGTGTGCTGCAATTGGACTTGCGCTCTGATTATGTTGCAACTCCTTGTTTGAATATGTAGTTTACTAGTTTCCGGGTATAGTCAGGTGCCTGTCTTTTTAAACATGTGGCTGTGCACAGTTACATGCCCGACAGAGTGGAATCTGCTCATCGTTACATGTGTTGGCTCTTGACATGCTGCCATGTGTTCCATTTGGGCAGGAAATATCTCTAATTTGATGCTCACTTCGTCTGTTCCTTTTCTGGTACATTGTTTTGTTTTTGTGGGGTCTTCTGAATTGTGAATCATGCTTTGAAGCTGCATCCTGTGTTGTACAAGTGTGTTGCTGTCTTTTTTGCCCTACATTCCTTGATTACACTGTCTTTTCACTTGTGTTTCATAAGCTGGATGGTTGTTTGCACATGCTTTTAGTAGAGCACAAGGGGCAGCACAGGACCATTGGATGTCCTTTCACTTTCTGTGTTTCATTAGTCCTTTGTCTTGTTCAATTTTTGATGCTTTATCTCTGATATGATTTTTCATGTTCTCCGTCCTTGCACAATGTTTCTCCAGTCTGCATATAGATTACATATATGCTGATATGCCACTTGTTTCAAACCAATTATCAATAATTGACAGCTCATCCTGATTTCCTGCAGCACCTTCAAGAAGAAAGCCCCCAATGGGCACCACGGACGTTAGGATCGATGTGAAGCTCAACAAGCACGTTTGGAGCAGTGGTATCCAGAGTGTGACGAGGCGTGTCCGCGTCAGGATCGCACACAAGAGGAATGATGAGGAAGATGCCAAGGAAGAGCTCTACTCTCTAGTCACCGTTGCTGAGATCCCCCCGGAAGGCCTCGGCGCCGACTTCAGGAGGTTGCACCAGGAGAAGGCGGCAGCATCCAGGGCTATGCCGACGTTGGACGCGACGGCATCGAGCAGAGACCAAAGCCTCTGAAAGATAGAGTCGCTGATGATCCTAGCCTTAGCTTGTACATGGGGAGGCGTATGTGTGCAGCGTGATCATTTACATCTGGTTTCTGCTATATAGGAACTAATCTGAGACCATAACACACGGAAACACGGTGGAGTCCAGTCCACTGTCTACATGAATCGATCTCTGTAGCATCTTATGTAATCTCTCATCCTAGCATTATAAACCTTTTGATCCCAAAATTTTGAATATTTATCAATATTAAATCTGAGTTCAAATAATTACAAGTTGTGCCAAATATGTTTGACCAAATTTAATCAATTGTCAGCATACAATAAAAAAGTCTAATTCCAAATCAGGGTAAAATCACAATTAGGCATAACAAACAGGGGCAAAATCGTATGGGCATTTATGTCCTTTTGTACAAAGTTTAACACCGTTAGAGATGGATGACGGAGCAGGGGCAAACTGTTGCTTCGTGAATGGCACAGTAGGGGCAAATTCACAAAGTCAAAAAATAGGGGCAAAATCACAATTTTGATACAAAACAAGGGTACAAACGCAAGAGCCCCAAACAAATTTGACCATCTAGCTGGATTAAATATGGTTTTTCTTTTACAAAAATAAAAAAAATGAGTTTGTATTGTAAAGAACTATAACTAATTAAATCCATATCAAACCAGAGAAAACATAAACCAATACCATTTTTTTTCTAAGGATCAAATATGTCTATTGGCACTCTATCTAGAATAAGTACCTATTTTATTTGTTACTTATTAAAATTATCATTTTACATTATATTGTACCCGATATGGATCAGGAGAATTCATAGTGAGCTATGAGTAAATAGAATATATGGAAGACACTAACAACCTCACAAATGTAATGCTCCATCACATATAGAAAAAAATTAGCCATTGCAACTAATGTGACATCGATAGCCCTCTGAAAATAATTTGATTTATTCAACTCCAATATATTTGGTAATCCCTTTTGTGTATTTATTCTCTTGTTTGATCTCTTGGTTTAATATAGTATAGAATGACGATTTGATAAATAATCCGCATGACTATATGCAATAAAACACTATGAACAACTAGAAATAAGATCCAATAACTTCAAATGGAGCACTAATAGAAAAGGACATACTTTTAGAAAACGTCTCATAATATATTGTCGACAGAATATCGTCGGCAGTCCTCCGAGGGGTATCCCACGAAGGTAGATTGATCAGCAGAGAGACGTGTAATCAAGAACAAGAAGGCAACATAGACACACAAGTTAGATAGGTTCAGGCCATCAGTATGATGTAATACCCTACTCCTGTGGTCTGTTGGATTGTATTGTCTATCGTATGATATTGCATGAATTTAGAGGGGGTCCCTGCCTGCCTTATATAGTCTAGGGGGCAGGGTTACAAGTCGGTTAGATCTGAGAGATAACCGGAAAGTAATAACAGATTACAGAAATCATGAGATCATACGTATCATAACAGATTTCGTAGTATCTTCAGGATATCTTTCCGTTGTCTTACGGGAGGCGCCGAGAAGAGTCGTGCCCTGCAAGGCTTCATCTTGTGGGTTGGGCTGCCCCTAGGGGCGCAGCCCATGTGGCCTGTCGTGGGTATCCGGGGTCTTGTACCCGAGCGCCTTGTACTCATTGTGCAATGCCTTCTTGAGCTTGTCCGAGCAGGTGCGAACCAAGCCGAGCAGTCAAACTCATAGTCCGACCACCATGATGAGGTGCCGAGCAGCTGTGAGCAGTTGCTGAGCAGCGTGAACCGTCGTCGAGCAGCGCGAACTGTCGCTGAGCAGCGTGAGCTGTCATCGAGTAGTGTGAACCGTCGCCGAGCAGTGTAACCCAAGTACGGCTTGCCATAAGGGTGTAAGGAGCTCAAGTTCAAAATCGAAAATTTCTTCACAGTGAACCAAGTGTGCCCACTTAGAGTCCAACCATGAGAAAGGGAGATAGTCTTCTTCAACTTCAAGAGGCATGGAGTCTTATAGAATAAAGCAAACACATTCACCGCGAGGTGAAGTGTGCCCACTTAGTCCCCGAGCCTGACAGTAGATGACGTAGTCATATGGTGCTAGGGTCCAAAGCAGGAGAATAGTAAAAGACCAGTCGAGCAGGCAGCCAGTCCCCAGGCATAGCCCCGAGGTGAGAAAAAGCACATTCACCGCAAGGTGAAGTGTGCCCACTTAGTCCCCAAGCCTAACAGTAGGTGACGTGGTCATATGGTGTCAGGGTCAGAAACAACGGTCAGCAGGAGAAAAATCCCCAATGCAGTGAGGAACCGAGACGTAATGCTGACGCAGTCCCTAAGCCAAAAGAGGAAATATTGGAGAAAACAAATCACGGAGGAAATACCAGAGTAATGGTTGTATAGTAGTAATTAATGAGCCATAATGGTTGATGGAGAAGTTGGCGAATATTCGGCGAGCCGTAACAAATTGCAGAGATAAATTGGCGATACAGGCCGTAGTTGCGTGAAAGTCTAGGTAACGGCCCACCTTACCGTTGCGCAGAATTTGGAGAGGCACAAATCGAGGGAGCGGTTTCCCAAAAACCCTCGAATGCGAAAAGGTGGGGGAGTGCTTTATAACTGTGCTGCCATAGCCCGCGCTCCCACCTTTGCCACTTTGCCATTTCATCTTCCTCCTTAGCCCTCGCATTTCTAGATTCACATCCACGCATGCTTCCGCCGCCAGTCCCCATCCGAATCTAAGAGATGGCACCGAAGAGGGGAGCTGTGAACCCAAAGAAGGCGAGCCCAAAGAAGGTGAGCGCCGGAGCCAGCCGCGACGAAGAGTGGGTGTCATCACGCATGGGGGAGGCAGAGCTCAATAGATTGGTGGAGGCAGGTGTTCTTCCTGACTGTGTCACCACCGGATGGCAGTCGGCCCTTGGTGAGCCCTTCCCAATGCCTCATACCGACGAAGCTGTAGTATTTGAGGACTACTTTTGGCACAGATTAGGTTTTCCTATTCACCCATTCTTGAGGGATCTGTTGGAGTTCTAGAGAGTTAGCCTATGCAACGTCCACCCAAACACCATATTGCACATATCTATCTTCATCCATTTCTATGAGGAGTATCTCGGAATCCTTCCCCACTTCAACCTCTTCTGTCACCTGTTCTGGCTGAAGAAGAGAGGTGGCGGTTCCAAGGTGGTCGATGGAGTGTATCTTTAGCTACACGATGGAATGGCGGGCGAGTACCTTACTATGCCACTAAACACGTCGCTGAAGGGGTGGAACGCCAAGTTGTTTTATATGAAGCAGAGCCACCCTGCCATCCGCTGCGACATCGACCACATCCCGGAAAGCCATAAGTGCTGGCCGGAGATGCCAAGCAGCACTGATATGGAGCAAGTGAGGGAGCTCCTTGGCTTAATAAAGGGCATGAGGACCAATGGTGGATTGGTGGCGGTGAGCTTTATAGTGCGCCATGTCCAGCCCTACAAGGAGAGGGCTCATGCAGCCTATGACTTCAAGGGGGAGACCGACGGTACCCGAAAGAGGACGGAGATGCTGTCGAGGGATGTTGTGCAGGAGCGGGCCATAGAGCTATTTGCTCCACTTGCCTCATTCAACTTGTTAGGGCAGACGGGACCCTTTCACTGCCAGAATCTACCTCCTCAGGTAAATATCTCAATTGTGTGTTTCTGATGCTTTTTATCTTTTGTCATTGCCGAGTAGTGGACTGATTCACTTATGCGAAGATCCATTTGTAGGAAAGGGCGGTGTACTTCTTGGGTGTGCCGAGGGGCGACTGGCCACAGGCAGTAGATGCCTAGCCACCGACATAGCCTGAGGAGGGAGCCATCAGCATCTCATCGAAGAGTCCATCCCTGGTGTCGGAGAAAATCCGAGAGAAGAGGGCAGCGGTAGACGAGCTGGCCCGGAAGAAGAGAAAGACGGCGGGCGCCGCTCCCCTCAAGCCGGGCGGCATCTCGCTCGGCGGTGAATAGGCCAGTCGGACTCAGAGTACCATGATGTCCGAGTGGTCGGATGATGACAAAGTTCTAGTGGCTCCTCCACTAAGCACGAAGGCGCCTCCGCGCACCACGTGCATGGAGGAACAATCGAGGGGAGGGGAGGAAGTCCCCCAACTACAGGCAATGGGAGTCCCTGAGTAGCAAGTGAAGGGAGTCCTCGAGCAGCAGGCAAGGGGAGTTCTAGAGCAGCGAGCAGAGGGAGTCCTCGAGCAGCAGGCAAGGGGAGTTCTGGAGCGGCGGGCGAAGGAGAGGACGACGACGAAGACCACAAGACCTCCTCCTCAAGACGTAAGAATTGACCCCAAGGCCACGGCTAGGGCTCAGGTAGGCAGCGCCAGTTTAGAAAAATCTATCGGAAAGCCGCTACGTAAGTACCCTTGTCTTGGAGTTATTTGGTTGTCATATCCTTATCCTTTTTTGGCGATTGACGAGCTGATCTAATGCAGAGCGAGGCATATGGAGGAGTCAACCCCGCCTGTCTAGACTGATGAGCAACCGAAGGCTGGTCCTAGGGCGGAGGAGACATCGGTAGACCCCATCCTGGAGTCCCCGGGTGCTCGACGACCTATGGAGGAGTCAACCGCCACTGCTGGCAGACTTGGTGGTGGTGAACAGTTGGCGCCGATGGCGGATGAGTCGGCGATGATGCTTGGGGCAACGACAGAAACCATCGGGTCTTCAACAACGAATGCAGGAGATACCAGTGCCATGTCTGAGTTTGGGGCGGTGAAGCCGATGGTGCCCTAGGAGCAAACAGCGCCTCTCGAGGCATCGTAGGGCATGGTTGGACCCACTGTTCGGCTGTGAAGCCCCCCGGTGGTGCCTCCAGCCACGGTGGAGGAGGACAAGGTGGAAGAGATCGAACGTGAGGAATCTCAACCCCAACCTATTTGAATCCTCCATAGACATGGCAACGAGGTGGTGGTTGTTGAGGAGGAGGACACCACCAGGGAGCTAAGGAGACTGGAGTCTGCCCTTACCGACGTGATGAAACAAATCAAGGTCAGTACTGCATCTGTAATGTTCATCTTTAACATTGGATATTGTTCTTGTTCATAATCTTGGCATTTTTACAGGGGATAACTCGGACTACCGAGCAGTGGTGCCAGCTGATAAAGAGGATGGAGCCCCTCACCGAGGAGAATGAAAAACTCAAAGAGGCGATGAACCCTATGGAGAGAAATATCTAGAGGGCCCAGCGTGAGCGAGACCTTGCTGAGTCCAACGCGCGGGACCTAGAGTACCAGAAGGGCATCCTATCTGAGTAGCTAGCGACTGTGTCCGAGTAGCTGCATGGCAAGTCTGAGCAGCTGGCCACTGTCTCCAAACAGCTGTCGAGTGCTTCCGAGCAGCTGGAGCGGAAGTCTGAGCAGCTCAGGAACATATCTGAGCAGAAAAGCAGGTATGGCGTATCAGCGAATGTGCTTTGTATTGTTGAACAACCATATTTTTGGTGATGACTGTTGTGCTTATAGAGCAAGATGCAGAGCTCGGCCAGCTACGCCAAGCCATCGAGCAACTATGAGAGGAGAAAGCGAAGGAGTCAGGGCGAGCAGACAAACTGGTCGAGGAGCTGAAGGGTGAGTACTTCTTGGTCGGAGTTACTATTGAAGTAGCTTCCTTGCTTGATGGAACCTTGTAATGCTTGTAGACTACCGTCAGAGGGTCAAGGCACAGTTTGATGTGCTGGTGCAGGAGGCCAGGACCCAAAGGGACAAGTTCGACGCTGTAGTTGCCGGAGTTAAACCGGTGCTCGACTGTGTCGACCTAGAGGCGGTTCCTCAGCCCAACGGTAGGCCACCATGTTCGAACACCATCATCAAGAGGTGCAAGGTGGCATGCGAGAACTTCAAGAGCTTCAACCATGATGCCATTGTTATCGCCGTTACTCACGCCCTTGCGGTGGTCCGGTCCCACTACGCAGCCGTTGACCTTCAGGCGATAGGGCCAGATTCTTCGAAGGAATGGGTGAGGCGGAGCACCAGCAACTAGAGCATGAGGTGGAGGACATGGCAAAGAAGCTAGCCGATGACATTGACCTATTCGGCGAGATGGACGGCGATGGCGAAGCTTAGTGATCTGCTCGGAGAGTTATGTTGTATTGACTGGAGAGAGTAGTTCGAATGCGCAAGGGCGCAAACAGACATTTATGTATATGTATAAATATTGATATGTGCATGTTTATGCAGTTTGCTAGTATTGTGGTGAAAAAATCGTTGTAGTATTAACCCTAACGCAATTATACGTAGTATAAGTAGCGTCCGAGCAGTTAGTTCGTTACTGAACTCTTTGGCCTTAGCTAGCCCATAGTCCATAATATCGAACGCGGAGCCCGTGCACGTGTAGGAGGAACAGGCGTGATCAAGGAACCACAGCCGACCACCCATAACGCAGAGCGTAGAGCCCGTAGCACGTGTAGGGAGAGATCGGAGACTAGGTCTTTTCCATAGAGAATAGAGCGGAACTTGTGCTGCTCGGCGGATGGCGAAATAACTTGGAGATAAATGTAGTATAAGTGGCATCCGAGCAGTTAGTTCTTCACTGAGCTCTCGGCCTTGGCTAGCCCATAGTCCATAACATCAAGCGCAGAGCCCGTGCACGTGTAGGAGGAACATGCGTGACCAAGGAACCACAACCGACCACCCATAACACAGTCCATAGAGCACAGAACAGAACGTGTGTTGCTCGGTGGTCGGTGAAACATGTCGGAGATATGGAGAAACATGGTGGAGTGTTTATGGTGATCACATGCCGGAGATATGGAGAAACGCGACGAAGTGTTTATGGCTATCCCATGTCAGAGATATAGAGAAACGTGGCGGAGTGTTTATGGCTATCACATGTTGGAGATATGGAGAAACATGGCAGAGCAGTTATGGCGATTTTGTATTGGAGTTCGTTATGGAGTAGCTTAGAGCTCGATGATCGCAAGTGGAGATTAAATCATAATGGAGACAAATTATGGCGACCAAAACTTTATTCATCATGTAGTGGAGAATACATATCTAGAGCATTTCAAGGATAGAAACGTATAAGGTGCTCGATGTGCCATGAGTTGGGGATATTAATTTCGTCCAAGTCACATAGACGATAAGACCTTGGTCGAGTAACCTCTTTGATGACGTAAGGCCCTTCCTAGGGGGAGGAGAGCTTGTGCATCCCTTCGGTTCTTTGCTTTCTACGAAGAACGAGGTCACCGACAGCAAATGAACGACCTTTGATGTTGCAATTATAGTACCTCCGCAAGCCTTCTAGATATTTGGCTATGCAGATGCAGGTGATCAGGCGTTCCTCCTTGGCCCTGTCGACATCCTCTATCCGAACAGCTACGGCTTGCTCTTCATCAAAATTTTTCACCCTAGATGCTCGGAAGGCAATGTCCGCTAGTAGTATGGCTTCTGAGCCGTAAACCAAAAATATGGAGACACACCGATGCTGCAACTAGCTTGAGTGCACAGTCCCTGGACCACAGTTGGTAGCTCTTTGAGCCATCTGCCCAGATGCTTTTCTTCTTTATGATATAGCCTCTTTTTGAGGGCATCAAGGGTCATGTCGTTCGCCCGTTCGACATGGCCATTGGCTCTGGGATGGGCAACAGAGACGTATTTAACGAAGATGCTCGGTCTTCATAGAAGTCCCAAAAATGATGACCAATGAATGTGGTTCTGAGATCGGTGATAATGCTATTTGGGAGACCAAATCTGTGGATGATATCTTCGAAGAGCTCGACTGCTTTCTTTGCAGTAGCCGAGACAAGTGGTTTATACTCGATCCACTTGGAGAACTTGTCGATGGCAACATATACATGCCAGATACCACCTGGCGCTAGCTTGAAAGGCCCAATCATATCCAGTCCCCAGCATGCAAAGGGCCAAGAAGCTGGGATGGTCTGCAGTTCTTGCGCCAGCACGTGTATTTGCTTGGCGAAAAATTGGCATCCTTCACAACATCGGACGAGGTCTTCTACATCGGAGATGGCCGTGGGCCAGTAAAAAACAGTTCAGAAAGCTTTGCCGACCAGGTTTCTCGAGGTCATGTGGTTGCCACAGGAACCAGAGTGAATTTCAAGAAGTAGCTTCACTCCCTCTTATTGGGTGATGCATTTCTGTAGTATCCCTTCCTTAGCACTTTTCCTCATCAAGTTGCCATCCACCAACACATAATGCTTGCTTCGACGAATTAGGCATTCGGTTTTAGTCTTGTCGGTAGGTACTTCAGCGCTGGTGAGGTACTTGATGAACTGTTCCCTCCAATCAGCGATCAGTGAAGGTACGGTAAGTACCAACTGCTCGGTGGCGGGAACCTCTTAAACTTCCTTATCTTCTTTAATGGATGGCGCCAAAAGATCTTGAACAAAGACCCCTAGTGGAATCACAATGCGAGAGGAGCCTAACTTGGATACGTGGTCGGTGAGCTAATTTTGATCTCGTACCACATGCTGGTACTCGATACCGTAGAATTTTCCTTCGAGCTTCCTGATTTTGGCGCAATATGCATCCATCTTTTCACTGGAGCAAGAACAGTCTTTGTTGACCTGGTTGATGACTAGCGCGGAGTCCCCATATACCATGAGGTGTTTGACATCGAGCTCAACAGCTATACGGAGTTTGTGGAGACATGCTTCGTATTTGGCGGTATTGTTGGAGGCCGAAAAATATATCCGGAGAACGTATCGGAGCTTATCCTTGGTCGACGTAATGAACAGAATGCCCGCACCAGCACCGCTGATGTTGAGGGCGCCATCAAAGTACATCACCCAGTGCTCAGGACAAGTAGCGACAATGGGCTCTTAGATCTTAGTCCACTCAGTGACAAAATCAGCGAGCGCATGTAACTTGATGGTAGGTCTGTTTCTGAATTCGATAGAGTAAGTGTCGAGCTCGACAGCCCACTTGATGATGCGGTCGTTGGCCTCTTTGTTGCGGAGAATGTCCCCTAGAGGGAACTCGGTGACCACAACGATCTTGTAATACTCGAAGTAATGGCGGAGCTTGCGTGACGTGATCAGAATAGCGTATAATAGCTTTTGGACCTGAGGATAACGAGTTTTGGGCTCATTAAGGACCTCGCTGATAAAGTAGACCAGACGTTGCACCTTATAGGCATGCTTAGCCTCCTCGTGTTCGATGACGATAGCTGTGCTAACGACGCGAGAAGTGGTAGTGATGTAGATTAGGAGAGTTTCGTCTAGCCATGGCGCCGTCATGATCGGAGGCTTTGTTAGGAGCAACTTGAGCTACTTGAAAGTTGTGTCTGCCTCCTCCAACCAGGAAAAGTGCTCGGAGGCCTTGAGCAGTTTGAAGAACGGTAGTCCCTTTTCATCGAGACACGATATGAAGCAGTTTAAAGCAGCCATGCAGCCTGTAAACTTCTGTATATCCTTGACGCATGTTGGCCATTTCATGTTGGTGATGGTGGAGACCTTGTCGGGGTTGGATTTGATGCCACGTGCACTGATGATATAGCCCAGGAGTATACCGGATGGAACTCCAAAGATGCACTTTGAAGGGTTCAGCTTCCATCGGTACCTTTTTAGGTTGGTGAATGTTTTCTTGAGGTCGGTGATAAGATTGTTGGTGGCTTAGACTTGACGACCACATCGTCGATGTAAGCTTTGATGTTGTGGCCGATCTATTGATCGAGGCACATCTAGATGGCCCTTTGATAGGTCTCCCCGGCATTCTTGAGTCTGAAGGACATGGTGGTGTAGTAGTATGCACCGAAAGGCGTGATGAACGATGTCTTGATCTGGTCTTCTTCCTTGAGGGAGATCTGGTGATAGCTAGAGTAACAGTCGAGGAAGGAGAGCAGTTCGCATCCGGCAGTGGAGTCTATAACCTCGTCTATCCGAGGCAGACCGAATGGGTCTTTAGGGCAGTGTTTGTTAAGATTAGTGTAATCAACACACATTCTCTATTCTTTATTCTTTTTTGAACGAGAATAGGGTTTGCTAACCACTCAGGATGATACACTTCTTTTATGAATCCGGCAGCTAGGAGCCGTTTTATTTCTACCCTAATAGCCTCCTTCTTGTCTGGCGCGAATCAGCGAAGTTTCTGCTTGATCGGTGAAAGGATCAAGATGCCCAAGAGGGGGGTGAATTGGGCTAATTCTAAATTTCTTTGCAATAATTAAACTCTACGGTTAGCCCAATTAACCCCTTGTGCCTAGAGAATGTTTCTATTGATCTAATACACAAAAGTTCAGCACCATAAGTTCCAATCCTACTCTAGCATGGCAATTCTAGGAATGTAAATGACAAGAATTTAATTGCTCAAAGTAAATGCTCAAAGTAAAGAGAGAAGGAGGAACACGGCAATGTTTTGCCGAGGTATTGGAGAGTCGCCACTCCCCACTAGTCCTTGTTGGAGCACCCTGCGCAAGGGTGTAGCTCCCCCTTGATCCACGCAAGGATCAAGTGCTCTCTACGGGTTGATTCTTTGACTCTCCATCGCGGTGAATCACCCATAACCGCTCACAACTTGAGTTGGGTCATCCACAAGCTCTCCGGATGATCACCAAGCTCCTAATCACCACCAAGCCATCTAGGTGATGGCGATCACCAAGAGTAACAAGCACGAACTCTCACTTGACCACGACAAGCCTAATGAAAAGGGTGGATGCACACTTTGCTACTCTTGATCTCACTAATGAGGGCTCTCTTTGGGATTCTCAAATCTCAATCACCTCACTAGGACCTTGCTCTTCTTGGCACTCTCTAAGGTGTTTCTTAGCTATTAGAATAAGCAAAAGTACCCCCACACACGAGTGGAGGTGGTATTTATAACACCGGCTGAAAAACAAACTGTTATGTGCCTCTGAGGGGTGACCGGACGCTCCGGTCATGTTGACCGAACGCTCCGGTCAGTTCACCCGAACTCTAGTGTTTAAAGTGTGACCGGACGCTGGCCCTTGGTGTCCGTTCACTTCACCTCTCAGTGTCCGATCACACTGAACGAAGACACCTCGGTCAAATGAACTGACCGGACCCTGAGCCAATATTTGGTCACATCGGAGCCAGCGTCCGGTCAGTATTTGACCTTCCATTCACTTCCAACTCTCAATCATACGTGAATAAAGTTTGCTCCATTGGATCTAAGGGCTATTTTGGAGCTACCTAGTGCTAGTTTTAGCAAGTGTGCACCACACCTAACCCACTAGACTCACCTAGGTCAAGCTACCCATCCATACTCCCCTTAATAGTATGGCCAAAGGAAAAACAAAGTCCTAAACTACTCTAAGTGTCTTCAACTCCAAACGACACTTAGAACTAGTCCATCCTTAACCTTGTCGTCCATCCTTTGAAAACCAAAACGATTTCCATCGTAGGGGCATGACCACCTTGATGGCCCAATCGATCTCCATTACCATGACCTAACTTAATTGCCTCTGCAAAACACATGTTAGTCATAGTAATTATGTATTGTCATTAATCACCGAAACCCAACTAGGGGCCTAGATGCTTTTAATCTCCCCCTTTTTGGTGATTGATGATAATACCACCTCGAGTATGTGAAAGAGATGAGGTTTTTAACATGCTTGGTTCATATAAGCTTTTGGCAATAAGAACAAAAGTGTTAGGCAAGCTTATATGACCCAAGCCAACATGATGTACTCAAAAGATATGAAATAAGCATGAGTACAAGTAATAAAGCTCATTTGCATCGAAGTAAAACACGGAAGCAAAAGCAAATGAGCATAGCATAAGTGATATGATATATAAATAATTCAAAGTAGAGAGCACACATGTCATATATCATGATCACGTAGATATCACTATCACATAAATATAGTTTAATGCATAAAAGTAAACACACGACGAATGCATGATAGTGTATCACACGTAAAACTCCAAATGTAATAGATAGGCTAATAGATAAACTAAGCCCCCCCTAGATATGTCGCTCCCCCTAAGACTAACATACTCGAACCCTCTCCCCCTTTGGTGTCAAACACCAAAACCTAAGGGTCGGTCGGTGGGGCTGCAGCGGACAAGCTAGGCCCTAAGGTATGAGGAGCGAGCTAGAACTGTGTGCCATCATCATCTGACCCTGAGCTCTGAGCTGTCTGACCCTCTGTAGGTGGAAGCGATGCTGAAGCAGTCTAGGTCGTATCAGGGACTGGAGCTGCTGTAGGCTATGATGGTATGACTAAAGCAGCCGACTTTGATGATGCCACTGAGGAAGGGAGCATCTCTGTAGTCTCGGTAATAGGTGTAACTGTAGAAGGACCTGGGACATGTAAGTATGGAGGAGTAGGCTGCCCTGTCAACTCACTAAATGAAGCTCCAAGGCTCCTAGACACTATAGTCTCTAGCACTAGCAGCGAGGACATCTCTGCTGGTGTGAAGCCCGTCTGAAGAGGTGTGAACTATGGGGCTAGCACTAGTGAAGCAAAATACTGGGACACCTGCTCTATAGGTGAGGCAAACTATGCTAGTTGTTGTCCCTGACTCTGAAGCCCACTAGCTGTAACGCTGGAGTCATAGAAGTGGTGGTAGTCTGACCAAGCTGGGGCAAAGGCTGTGGCGGTGGAGCCCCAATAGCTGTCACAATATGCTACATAAATCCAAGTAGCTGCTACTGCATGAGGATCTACTGCTGATGCATGGCCTATTGCTGCTGCTGTAGAGCCTGCGTCTGCTGTTGAATAGCTAGCTGCTATCGCTGGAACTCATCCTACTGAGTCTGGAACTGTGCGAAAGTAGCAGCGGTCTCCTGAGCCTGGCGTGCCTAATCCTGCCTCATCTGCTCAAGTATGGCAAGAAGAGCGGGGTCTGTCTACGGTGCAGGTGGAGCTGAACTAGAGCTACCGGCCTTGTGATCATGTCGACATGCAGGCATATGAGGAATGTCATGGTAGTCCTCGTCTGAGCTGTCACTGGGGTCGCTCTCGACCATTCCCTCTTGCTGAGCAAGCTCCTCCTCTGTAGCTGTAATGCCCCTGATAATATCATCCTATTGGGCTATAGTCTCTGGCACCTTAGGATGACGGCACAGCTGACTAGGTGCCTATGGTGTACTATGGCAGATCATCTGCATTGGGTTATAAGTAGGGAACTCTGTAGTAGCACCACTATACTCAGCTAGCATCTCAGGCGGCCTCACTGTAACTGCCCTATGAATAAGAAATGTGATCTAATGAGCATAGGGCAACTGTCAATGACCTCTAAATCCCTCAGCAATAGTATCCTCCATCTTTGATAGGAGGAGATCCCAAATGTCAAATACGGTCTGCTGCATTAGGGAGTTGAGAAGCCATAGCTGCAAGCGAGTCAAGCCCTCATGATACCCCATTCTCGGAATTAGGGTCCTCCTCATAATGCCATCCAACACTCTAGCTATAGGAGTGAGATCACTGGGAGTCCTGCTCGACCCCTCGCCAAAAGGCTCCTTGAAGCAGTGGCGGACTAGATCTGTAGGAGGTATCATGCCGCCATGAGGGTGTCTGGGAGGCACGATCGGTCCATAGCAAACCTCATGTAGCCTGACAGGCTGCTCCTATAGACTGAGAATCTCCCTAACTCTAGTGCTCGTCAGCCTGTAATCTCTGCCTCTGAATGCAAAGTGAATATATCTGTGCTATGGGTCTATCCAGAGTGTAGCATAGAACTAACGGACCCAAGATGGAACATATAGGCCGGTCCATCCAAGTAAATTTGTCAGCCCTAGTAAGTAAGATAGGTACGGGCGAATGTGCTCTTCGGCTGCTGCTACAATAGACTCAATGTTATACACCCTTTGAGATCTGAAAACAGCTCCACTGTTAAGATATGCATTATAGAAGTCCTCCTGGAGTGGTGTGTAGAAGCCCTCTAAAGCTATGTCATCCCTCTTCGGTGGGAACCACTGCTCAAAGTCCATAAACCTGAGCTGCTACACCTGCTTGGCCGTGGCAGCCCTCAGATCTAGATGTGTCACTAGAGGTGGACCCTGTGGTCTAGGCCGTGGACGAGAACCCCTCCACTGTGTATCTGCCCTCGGTGTGACTAGGCACGGGTACGACCAGAGCGGTGAAGCTGTGGCTAAGGTGCCTACTCTGTCTCCTCGACCTGCTGTCCTTCCTGAGTCTGCTCTGCTGATGGTGCCTACTGCTGTGACTCCCCCTGAGGCTAACCCTCATCAATGGCAACACGTTGTCCTCCAATCATGAGAGTCCCAGCTGGACCACCATGAAGGCGCTCAACCCACTCAAGTGTAGCCCTCGCTTCTGGTGAAAGCTGGTCTGTAATGACAACACCACTACAAGCACCTCCTCTCTCGACATGCTCTGCGGCCTCTGCAACTACGGCTGCTCTAGTTGTCTCTGCATCTGGGTACTTGCGCTTCTTTGTTGCAATTTTCTTCGTCACCTTGCCTTTTGGATCTGTAGGCAAGCGAGGCGGACGCCTCGGATCCTCATCACCTGGACCACCTCCGACATTCTTGACAAGAGCCATCTAAAGGATCTAAAAAGACCAACTTCTGCTAACAAGAGACAACTGGCAACTGTCACTTCTGAGGCTTGGCCTCGATCCATACTCGCGAGCTTGGCCCCGAGTTAACTGACAACTGCAAATAGGACCTCAACGGCACCGACTCGCTGCACGATAGAGTAGATAGGATATACAAATAATTTTAATTATTCATCTAGAGATACGAAACCCTAAGAAAGCAAGCAATTAGGTATGAAATTAGAACCGAGGGCTTGCTACCTGATGAACCGACGACCCGAGAAGAGAAGAGACGCGACACGTGGGGAACCACCGAGAATCCTAGGGTTTGCAGTGGCGTGGATCAGCAATAGAGGATGCATGGCACTGCAATGCGGCTCGGGCACGTGAAGTAGAGGCATGGGCATGGGCTAGGGCAAGAGCTTGACAGCGCTGGAACAGGGGCTTGGTGGCGCTGGCGCTCGGGCAGGGCACTGATGCAGTGGCGCACGGGAGTAGCGTGGGCGAGCGGTGGTGCGGTAGTGCACGGGAGTAGTGCTGGAGCACGACACGGCGGTGCGCGGGCAGCACTGGCATGGAAGGTGACGCTGGCGAGCTCGACAGCGCGGACAGGGGCTACGGTGGCAAATCCGGTGGCTATGGCATGATGCGGCGGCTCGGGGATGACGGCGCGACGAGGATAAAGATTAGGTCAACGCGTGCTTGGATTATATGGGGGTCCCCCACGGAGTAGAAAAGGAAACGAAGAAAGAATCCGGGTCCCGCATGATTTCTACTGACCGGACGCTCCAGTGGAAGCGACCGGACGCTGCCACCTAGCGTCCGATCGATTCCAGTAAGGTCTAAAACCCCTAGAATCGCGACCGGACGCGTCCGGTGGACACCGACCGGACACAGCCATAGTCCGGTGCAAGCTTTTGCCTTCATCTTCGATCGACCAAACGCTGGATCGCCTTCTGACCAGACGCTGGGAGAACACTATTTCAGCGTCCGGTCATTCCTTTAGCAGCAGTTCACCTCCTGTGAACTGATCGGACGCTGGACATCAGAGTCTGGTGCAGCATCCGGTCACTCTTTTTCTAGCGCATCTTCAATGTCCTTCGTGCTACATGTTCCCAATCAAGTCCCAACTCTAATAAGATCCAAATAAACACCAATTGAGACTGATGTGAGTGACCTCTCTTAAACCCTCAAGTTTTTCAAAATATTTTGCCTTAGGCTATAATTCTTTTTAAGAAAATAGGCAATAAGAGGGCAATTGAAGATAAATGACAAACAACAATCATGCATATGCAAGCAATACTTGAAAGTAAGTCTAGTTGCTTGTCAAGTTTGATCCAAGGTTAAGCTTCTTCACACACTTTACGGCGGCTATCTTAACCATGTTAGACAAGCCCTATATGCATTACCAAACATTAAACATGTTGTATATTACAATGCAATGCAAGGGACAATACAAGCTTATCTTTTAGTAAAGTTGCTAAAATCAAGAACATTTAGCTCATTCCGCAATCTACAAAATGTTGCCTCATCTAGCGGTTTAGTGAAGATATCCGCCAAATGATCATCGGTCCTTACACCTTCTAATGATATATCATTCTTAGCAACATGATCTCTAAGAAAGTGATGGCGGATATCTATGTGCTTGGTGCGAGAGTGTTGAACTAGATTATTTACAAGTTTTACCGCATTTTCATTGTCGTACAAAAGAGGTACTTTTTCTAGAACTACACCATAGTCTAGCAAAGTTTGTTTCATGTAAAGTATTTGTGCACAAGCACCCGCAGCAATGTATTCCGCTTCGGCGGTGGACAAAGCCACACTATTTTGTTTCTTGGAGGACCAAGACACAAGTGATCTACCAAGCAAATGGCACCCTCCGGATATGCTTTTTCGATCAACTTTGCACCCGGCATAATCCCGAATCGGAATAGCTAATTAATTCAAATCTAGCTCCTTTGGGATACCAAAGGCCAATGCTTCATGTGTGCTTAAGATACCTAAAGATTCTTTTTACGGCAATTAAATGAGTTTCCTTTGGATTAGCTTGAAATCTAGCACACATACACACACTAAACATGATGTCGGACCTAGATGCGGTTAAATATAACAAGCTACCAATCATAGAGCGGTAGAGAGTTTG
Source organism: Miscanthus floridulus (assembly GCF_019320115.1). NCBI lineage: Eukaryota > Viridiplantae > Streptophyta > Magnoliopsida > Poales > Poaceae > Miscanthus > Miscanthus floridulus. Next base: position 32,128,413 of record NC_089584.1, on the reverse strand, counting down.
ATCGACTGTGTAACCTCCCTCATCTAGGTCAAGATGTCCATTAGTTGGCATTGGTGTTTTGATTGGCTTACATTCATCCATCTTGAATCTCTTGAGAAGATCATTTGTATATTTCTCTTGAGAGATAAAATCCCTTCTCTCATTTGCTTGACTTGAAAACCAAGAAAGAATGTAAGCTCTCCAATCATTGACATCTCGAACTCCTTCGACATCAATTCACCAAACTCTTTACAAGAATCTTCATTTGATGATCCAAAGATGATATCATCAACATACACTTGACAAATGAAGATATGCCCATCAACCTTCTTGGTGAATAGTGTGGTGTCGACCTTCCCAATGGTGAAGCTCTTCTCAATGAGGAAGTCCTGAAGATGCTCATACCAAGCTCTTGGGGCTTGCTTAAGCCCATATAACGACTTGGACAACCTATAAACATGATTAGGATATCTAGGGTCTTCAAACCTGGGAGGTTGATCAACATAGACTAGTTCATTGATAAAGCTATTTAAAAATGCACTTTTTACATCCATTTGATATAATTTCATTTCATGATGTGCAAGGAGGATACGAATGGCTTCTAGTCTTGCCATCGGTGCAAAGGTCTCTCCAAAATCCAAACCTTCAACTTGAGAGAACCCCTTTGCAACTAGTCTTGCCTTGTTCCTCACAACTATGCCTTGATCATCTTGCTTGTTTCGGAACACCCACTTTGTTCCAATGACTCTTGCACCTTTTGGCTGCTCTTCAAGAGTCCATACTTCATTGCGGGTGAAGTTGTTCAACTCTTCATGCATAACATTTATCCAATCCGGATCTTGAAGAGCTTCTTCTACCTTAGTAGGCTCAAAGCAAGAGACAAAAGAGTGATGAGCAATAAATGAAGCAAGTTTTTATGAGTGAGTCATTACACCCTTTGATGGACTCCCTATGATGAGATCTTGTGGATGATCTTGTAGTAGAGGTGTATTTCTTCTATTGACCACTTGAGGAGGAGGTTGTGGAGCATCAACATCTTGTGCTTGTACCACCATTTACTCATGGGAGATATGAGTGTCTTCATTTTCTACTCTCCCATCTTTATCACCATCTTATGGCACACTTGATGAAGAAGGTTTATCAATCACTTGTACATCATCTTTAAGCTTGATGTCTCTAACCGGAATGTTCTTCATAGCCTCCCTTAATGGTTCATCACCTACATCATCAAGATTCTCATGTGCTTCTTAGGAGCCGTTAGATTCATCAAATTTCACATCATATGCTTCTTCAACCAAGCCAGTGGCATGATTAAATACTCTATATGCTTTGGACTTTGATGAGTAACCAACAAGAAAACCAATATCACAATGTCTTTGAAACTTCCCTATGTGTTGCTGCTTCTTATAGATGTAGCATTTGCAACCAAGCACCCTAAAGAAGGAGACGTTCGGCTTCTTCCCATTGAGCAACTCATAAGGTGTCTTGCCAAAGAACTTTTGAAGGAATAGGCGGTTGGATGCATAGCATGCGATGTTGATAGCTTCCACCCATAGAGTTTCGGGGGTGTTGTACTCATCAAGCATTGTTCTTGTAAGAGTGATCAATGTCCGGTTCTTTCTCTTAACTACACCATTTTATTGAGGAGTATATGTTGCGGAGACCTCATGTTTAATTCCAACTTCATTACAATAGGCTTCTATGTTTGTGTTGTCAAATTCCTTCCCATTGTTATTTCTAATCTTTTTGAGCTTCACTTCAAATTTATTTTGTGCTCTCTTGGCAAACTTCTTGAAGCATGATGCAACTTCGGATTTGTCGTGAAGAAAGAATACCCATGTATATCTTGAATAGTCATCAACAATCATAAGACAATAAAGATTTCCTCCTAAACTCTTATATGTTGTTGGCCCAAATAAGTCCATATGAAGGAGTTCTAGCACTCTTGTGGTTGACATGAAAGCTTTGGTTGGATGAGTATTTGCAACTTGCTTGCTGGCTTGACATGCACTACAAAGCTTGTTCTTCTCAAACTTCACATCCTTCAACCCTCTAGCCAAATCATTCTTCATTAGCTTCTTGAGTGAGCTCATCCCAATAAGAGCAAGTCTTCTATGTCATAACCACCCAAGTGTTGTTTTGGTGGATAGGCATGTCTTCAAGTTAGCATCTTCGGAGGTGAAGTCAACTAGATATAGGTTGTTGTATCTAAATCCTTTGAATATCACTTGATCATCATCCTTCTTAGATACAGCAACTTCCTTCTTGGTAAACAAGCATTGGAAGCCAAGATCACACAATTGTCCAACGAATAGTAAGTTGAAGCTCAATGAAGCAACATATAGCACATTTGAGATTGAATGATCATTTGATATTGCCACTTTGCCCAATCCTTTAACCTTGCCCTTTGAGTTATCTCCAAATGTGATTCTTTCTTGTCCATCTACTTCTTCATCTAGTGAGGTGAACATACGAGGATCACCAGTCATATGTTGTGTGCAACCACTATCAATAACCCAATGACTTCCACCAGTCTTGTAGTTCACCTACACACAAGAGATCAAGCTTTAGGAACCCAAACTTATTGAGGGCCCTTCACCTTCTCAACAAGTGACTTTGCTACCTAAATTTTTTAGGCCTATTCTTGTTGGGAGGTCCTAAGAACATCACTTTCATATTTCCACTAGAATCCTTTCTAAGCATGTAATGAATATTGAAAGCAAAAGGTCTAGTATGCTTGGGCAAGGGTTGTGGTGGTGTAGTTTGGCACTCATGAGCAAAGTGGCCTTCTTGTCCACACTCAAAACATCTCTTTGGCTTTGGCTTTGACTTATGTTGTTGTTGAGCTTGAGCCTTCTTCTCTTGGTTTGCCAAGTACCCAATGCCACTTCTATCCATCTTCATGATGGTGTTCATAAGTAGCTCACTTTGAAGATGCTAGCCTCTTGTGAACTTGCTCAATCCAGTCTTGAGATGCTCTTTCTCCAACTTAAGCTTCTTGTTTTCTTCCTTAAGAGCATCATTGTTCTTCTCTTCCTTGAGTTTCTTGTTTTCTTCTTTGAGCTTTTCATTCTCAAGAATCAAATCACCATCATGATCAAGAGTTTCTAGCACAATGGTGTTGTGGCTTTTGATCTCTTCAAGATCTTTCTTGAGCTTTGCATTGTCATTCTTGAGCTTGACAAACTCATCATAATCATCGACCTCAACCACTTGCTTGCCCTTGCTACTAGAACTTTGCTTAATGCTCTCAATGATCAAATCATCACATGATGTAGCTATATCAATCTTAACAACATCGTTAGTAGCATCATGTTGCTCATTGGATAAAAATTCTTGAGCAATGACACAACTATCATGATTAATCTTAAGAGTAGTATATTCTTTCTTTAGCTTATTGTGGCTAGTGATGAGCTCTTTGTGCACCCACTCAAGTTTATCATGTTTATCTTTAAGCTCTTTCTTAGAAGATTTGAGCTCCTTGAGTTTGGATGACATAGCATCATTTGCTTCTCTAAGCTCAACACTAGCATTTTCCGCTATATCACATTTTGCTAAAAGTGTATCATTTTTAGCCTCTAGCTTTTCATTCTTAGCTCTAGTCTTTATAATGATCTTAGTGTATTGTTTGAGCAATCTAGCAAGATCATCATAAGAAGGTGATTCATATTCATCATCATCACTATCGCTATCATCATTACTAGCATGTTCATCACCACTACTATCATCATCATTTGTTACCTTGCGTTCACCCTTGGCCATAAGGCATAGGTGTGTAGAGGATAATGGCGGTGGTGGCGGTGAAGATGATGAAGAGTCAATAATAATAGCAGCCACCTTCTCGTTCTCACTATCATCATCGGATGATCCACTAGATGAATCAATGTTCGTGAGCCAATCACCGACGATGTATGCCTTTCCACACTTCTTTTTCTTATGGAAGTCCTTCTTCTTGCCATCTCTCTTCTTGTATGGCTTGTCTTTCTTTTTCTCATCTTCATCACTTGAGTCATCTTTCTTGCCCTTGTTCTTGTTCTTGAACTTGTCTTTCTTGGGCTTTGTGCATTGGTGAGCTAGATGATCAAGTTCTCCATAATTATAGCAATCCATCTTGGAGATTGGCTTCCTTCTAGAGCTTGTGAAGAACTTCTTCTTGCCATCGAACTTGATGCCACTCTTATTGAGCTTCTTTAGCATCTTGGTGGTTTTCTTCACCATGAGAGCAAGGCTTGCATCATCAAATTCATCATCACTTGAGCTCTCATACTCAAGCCTTGCTTTGCCTTTTTCTTGGCTAGCTTTGAATGCTAAATCTTTTTCTTTCTTCTTTGTAGAGGATGAGCCATCTTGAGGTGTGATGTGGATGTACATCTCATGAGCATTGATCTTTCCCAAGATTTGTGTCGGTGTAGCGGTGGAAAGATCACCTTTGATGTAACATGGTCACAAAATGCCCATATTTATCAATGGGGGGACACTCAAGATCTTTTTTACAATATCGGATGGTTGCATTTGAGTGAGTCCAAGCCTATTGACTTCCTCTACAAGAACATTCAAACGTGAATACATTTCATTAGCACATTCTTTAGAAAGCATTTCAAAAGAGTTAAGCTTTTTCATGACAAGATGATAGCATTCCTCACGCTCACTCTTTGTTCCCTCATGGAGCACACAAACGTCCAACCATAGTGCATGGGCGTCTTTGTGGTTCCTCACCTGGTTGAACACATCTTTACAAAGGCCTCTAAATATGGTGTTTCTAGCCTTTGCATTTCATTTTTCATAATTCAACTCATCGCCTTGTGGGTGTGCGACATCTCAAGGTTTTGGGAAACCTTGTGAGGCGGCTCTAAGTATTCCAACATCTAGAGCTTCTAGATACACCTCCATGCGGATTTTCCAATATGGAAAATCATCTCCCTCGAAGATAGGAGGAGATCCATCCCCGTGAGACATCTTTCACTAGGCGGTTAAGCCTAAATACGTGAGCATGAGGTTCTAATACCAATTGAAAGGATCAAGATGCCCAAGAGGGGGGGTGAATTGGGCTAATTCTAAATTTCTTTGCAATAATTAAATCATATGGTTAGCCCAATTAACCCCTTATGCCTAGAAAGTGTTTCTAATTGTTCTACCGCACAAAAGACTTGCAACCTAAGTTCCAATCCTACTCTAGCATGGCAATTCTATGAATGTAAAAACAAGAATTGAATTGCTCAAAGTAAATAGAGAAGGAGGAACGCGGCGATGTTTTGCTGAGGTATCGGAGAGTCGCCACTCCCCACTAGTCCTCGTTGGAGCAGCCGCGCAAGGGTGTAGCTCTCCCTTGATCCGCGCATGGATCAAGTGCTCTCTACGGGTTGATTCTTTGACACTCTGTCACGGTGAATCACCCACAACTGCTCACAACTTGAGTTGGGTCATCCACAAGCTCTCTAGATGATCACCAAGCTCCCAATCACCACCAAGCCATCTAGGTGATGGTGATCACCAAGAGTAACAAGCATGAACTCTCACTTGACCATGATAAGCCTAATGAGAAGGGTGGATGCACACTTTGCTACTCTTGATCTCACTAATGAGAGGACCTTGCTTTTCTTGTCACTCTCTAAGGTGTTTCTTAGCTATTGGAATGAGCAAAAGTAGCCCCACACATGAATGGAGGTGGTATTTATAACATGGACTGAAAAACGAACCGTTATGTGCCTCTGTGGGGTGACCGGACGCTCCGGTCAGTACACCCTGAACTCCAGTATTTAAAGTGTGACTAGACGCTGGCCAGCATTCGGTCAGCACTGACTAGACATGTCCGGCCGTGATTTTCCCTCTCTGGAACCTTACTGGAGTCGACCGGACACTGGCTCTCAGCGTCCGATCACTTCATCTCTCAACGTCCGGTCATGCCAGATGATTTCACCTTGGTCAAATGAACTGACTGTTTGACCCTCCATTCACTTCCAACTCTCAATCATATGTGAATGAAGTTTGCTCCATTGGATCTAAGGGCTATTTTGGAGCTACCTAGTGCTAGTTTTAGCAAGTGTGCACCACACCTAACCCACTAGACTCACCTAGGTCAAGCAACCCGTCCATACCCCCCTTAATAGTACGGCCAAAGGAAAAACAAAGTCCTAGACTACTCTAAGTTTCTCTTCAACACCAAACGACACTTAGAACTAGTCCATCCTTAACCTTGTCGTCCATCCTTTGAAAACCGAAAAGATTTCCATCGTAGGGGCATGACCACCATGATTGCCCAATCGATCTCAATTACTGTGACCTAACTTAATTGCCTCTGCAAAACACACGTTAGTCACAGTAATCACGTAGTCATTAATCACTGAAACCCAACTATGGGCCTAGATGCTTTCACACCTCCTGTGAACTGACCGAACGCTGGACATCAGAGTCCGGTGCAGCATCTGGTCACTCTTTTTTTAGTAAATCTTCAAAGTCCTTCCTGCTTCCAATTCCCAATCAAGTCCCAACTCTAATAAGATCCAAATAAACACCAATTGGGACTGATGTGAGTAACCTCTCTTAAACCCTCATGTTTTTCAAAAATATTTTGCCTTAGGCTATAATTCTTTTTAAGAAAATAGGCAATAAGAGGGCAATTAAAGATAAACAACAAAGCAACATTCATGCATATGCAATGCAATACTTGAAAGTAAATCTAGTTGCTTGTCAAGTTTGATCCAAGGTTAAGCTTCTTCACATGCTTTTTGGTGGTTATCTTAACCATGTTAGATAAGCCCTATATGCATTACCAAACATTAAACATGTTGTATATTATAATGCAATGCAAGGGACAACACAAGCTCATCTTTTAGTAAAGTTGCTAAAATCAAGAACATTGAGCTCATTCCGCAATCTACAAAATGTTGCCTCATCTAGCGGTTTAGTGAAGATATCCGTCAATTGATCCTCGGTCCTTACACCTTCTAGTGAAATATCATTCTTAGCAACATGATCTCTAAGAAAGTGATGGTGGATATCTATGTGCTTGGTGCAAGAGTGTTGAACCGGATTATTTGTAAGTTTTACCGCACTTTTATTGTCGCACAAAAGAGGTACTTTTTCTAGAACTACACCCTAGTCTAGCAAAGTTTGTTTCATATAAAGAATTTATGCACAACAAGCACCCATGGCAATGTATTCCGCTTTGGTGGTGGACAAGGCCACACTATTTTGTTTCTTGGAGGACCAAGACACAAGTGATCTACCAAGCAAATGGCACCCTCTGGATATGCTTTTTCTATCAACTTTGCACCCGGCATAATCTGAATCGGAATAGCCAATTAATTCAAATCTAGCTCCTTTAGGATACCAAAGGCCAATGCTTGGTGTGTGCTTAAGATATCTAAGGATTCTTTTAACGGCAATCAAATGAGTTTCCTTAGGATTAGCTTGAAATCTAGCACACATACACACACTAAACATGATATTGGGCCTAGATGCGGTTAAATATAACAAGCTACCAATCATAGAGCGGTAGAGAGTTTGATCAACCGTATTACCTCCCTCATCTAGGTCGAGATGTCATTGGTGTCTTGATTGGCTTACATTCATCCATCTTGAATCTCTTGAGAAGATCTTTTGTATATTTCTCTTGAGAGATGAAAATCCCTTCTCTCATTTGCTTGACTTGAAAATCAAGAAAGAATGTAAGCTCACCAATCATTGACATCTCGAACTCCTTCGACATCAATTCACCAAACTCTTTGCAAGAGTCTTCATTTGATGATCCAAAGATGATATCATCAACATACACTTGACAAATGAAGATATGCCCATCAAGCTTCTTGGTGAATAGTGTGGTGTCGACCTTCCCAATGGTGAAGCCCTTCTCAATGAGGAAGTTCTGAAGGCGCTCATACCAAGCTCTTGGGGCTTGCTTAAGCCCATATAATGCCTTGGACAACCTATAAACATGATTATGATATCTAGGGTCTTCCAACTCTAGAGGTTGATCAACATAGACTAGTTTATTAATAAAGCCATTTAAAAATACACTTTTCACATCCATTTGATATAATTTCATTTCATAATGTGATGCATATGCAAGGAGGATACTGTAAGTGCAATCAAGCCCTATTGTGGGTTTTGGCATTGATGACCACCAAATTAGAGGACTAATGAGATTTATCGAGATGACAAGCAGGGAATCAAAGAATGAGGATGATGTACAGGTTGCAGGTGTCGTAATTACAAAAGGTGGCCAGACCGAGCTCAAAGGAGATTTAAAGTCTTTTATGTTCTGAATTTGAGTTTAGGAAAAGCCGTACTATCAAGAGAGACTTTAGGATAGTTGGTCAACTATTGAATCAAATGCTCAAATTCATAGATTTACATCCTCCCACCTAGTCAAAACAGCTAGCCAAATTTCATACCATATTACCTGTTTTGGCTAGGGTGGCAGTGCCGCCCTTAACTGACCGTTGGGCTCGGGGGGTATTTATACACTTTAGGCCTGGCCCATAATGATCATCTTTTTCACTGAGTCACTCTGCTCAAAAACAGACAGAACAAAAGCTCACCCCTCTCCTCCATTGTTGCTCCTCCATCCCTCAAGCTAACCCTTGATTCCAACCATCAAAACTAAAGATAAAAGGCAGCAAAACTCGATTGGAGAGGAGATCCACTGATTCCCAAAGTCTAAGAGCATTTGGTTCATGTTTGGCCGGCGGTTCTAGGGTTTGTTACTCTTGGAGCTTGCTCCTAGCCGGCTAGGCGTCGCCCTTGTGCTTGCCAACTTGTGTGGTAGCCTTGGGAGGTTTGTAACCTCACTTGAAAGCTAAGAAATCACCCCTCACTTCAAGAGTTCACTCTCTTGATTTGAGAACGAGGGTAAAGCAAGCCTTTGTGGTAAGCTCAAGCCTTTTGTGGCTTCCTCAACAACGTGGACTTAGGCAAACCTTAGTGGTGAGCTGAACCACGGGATAAATCTTGTGTCTTGTGTGCTTCTTCTTCACTATACTTGCTGTTTACATTATTGCTAGCTGTTGTTAGGGTTTAGTTGCTCGATTCACCTTTGTGTGAAGTTTCTGTGGTATCCAGTCTTTGAACTGGATCTTGACTCTATATTGTAGGATTAAGCAGCTAGTGGGGTTAGGTTCATCTCTGTTAAATCTCAACTATGTTAGATTATTTTTCGTAGAGCGGCAGTGCCGCCCTGTAAGGCCGGTAGTGCCGCCCTCTATTCTAATAGAGTTTCAAGTTGAATTTTTACAGGCATATTCACCCCCCTCTAGGCCTTCTTTATCTTCCAGTAGATCCTACAAGTGGTATTAGAGCGAGGTTGCTTCGTATACGCTTTACCGCGTGAAGTATGGAAGAAGGAGGAGGTTCGAAGAACATTCGCGTTGCGGACGCAAGTGGTGTGCACGTTGAGGATGTCGGCAGTAGCAGTGAGCTGTCCATGTCCACAGCAAGCGATGCCACCATCAAAGAACCAAAGACCACTGATGCCAAAAGAAGAAAGGCAAGAAAAGAAAGAAAAGCCACCAAGATCGCAACAAGAGAAGCTAGAGAAAAGAAGAAGGAAGAGCAGCGGCTCAAAGTCAAGAAGAAGAGAAAAGAAGCTAGAAGAATCGCAAGAGAGGCAAGAGCTAAGAGAAGGGCAGCAAGAGCTAAAGAGCAAGAGAAGAATGAGTATGATGCATCATCTAGTGAGCTCTCTAGTAGCTCGGATGATGGAGATGATGATGTGTCATACCATGCTTCAAAAGATAGCAAGGAGGTGAAGAGCAAGGACAAAAAGAAGGATAGCAAGGATAAGGGCAGCAACAACAACAAGAACAAATATGCCACCGTATCATTTAACTATTCTTATTTGTCTAACCATAACAAGAGATCTTTTGTCAATGTGCCTACAGGCAAGTTGCCTCATTTTGATGGGACAAACTTTGCCAAGTGGAAGCACTTGATGAGTGCTTATCTTGTAGGTCTTCACCCTGGTCTTTGGGAGATTGTGGTGAATGGATTGCAGCCACCGGAAGATCCCAAAGCACCAACAAATGAAGAGCTAGCTGCTGTCCATCTCAATGGCCAAGCCACAAGTATTCTTCTTAGTGCCTTGGATGGAAATGAGTACAACTGAGTGATGAATGTTAATGTTGCAAAACAGATTTGGGAAACTTTGCATCTAGCACATGAAGGTGTTGATAAAGTAAGGAAGGCAAAGATTGATTTGTTGATGGCCAGGCTCAATAGGTTTGTGATTGTTGATGGAGAGGGGCCACAAGAGATGTTTGATAGATTGATGACCTTGGTGGATAAGATTAGAGGCTATGGATGTGATGAGCTTGATGATCACAAAGTGGTGAAGGTCATGTTGGAAGGTTACTCACCAAGAAATGAGACCGTAGTCACCTTGATTAGAGATAAGAAGAAGTTTGAGCACTTCACACCAAATGATGTGCTTGGAAGATTGTTGACATTTGACATGCAAAGAGAAGAAGCAAATGAGAGGAGAAGACTTGGTGAGTTGCAAGCCAAGTTAGAAGGCATGAAAATCAAGGAAGTGGCTCTCAAGGCAAATAAATCAAGCAATCAAGGCACCTCCAACAAGGCAAAGGGCAGCAAGCAAGCATCAACAAGTAAACCCAAGGAAATCAAGTCAACTCCACAAAATGATGATCCAAGTTCATCCTCAAGTGAAGATGAAGATGATGGGGCTGATTATATGAAGATTGATGACATGGCTTTGTTCATAAAAAGCTATCACAAGGGGTTGAAAAAGAATGGGTATAAGATAGTGCAAAGAAGGTTTCCCAACAAAAAGAAGAGGACTTGCTACAATTGTGGCAGCACGGAGCACTTCATTGCTAAGTGTCCCTATGACAAGAAAGAAAACAAATACAAGAGGGACAACAATGAGGGCAAGCATGAACACAAAAAGAGATACAAGCAAATGGGAGAGGCACACATTGGACATGAGTGGGACTCAACTAAGGAGTCAAGTGAAGAGGATGTGAAGGTTGCAACTATGGCTATTCAAAAGTCATCCTCTACACCAAGGCTCTTCAACAACATGTCCAATGATGATGACCACCGCTCCACTCATGTTTGTCTTATGGCAAAGGGTGAGAAGGTAAAACGAAGAGCCAAATCTCCTCCACCTCCTAGTGACATCTCTAGTAGTGAACTTAGTGATTCTAGTGATGATGATACTAGTGATGTTGAGAAATATGCTAAATTGACTAAGAAGTTGGATTCTAAAACCAAGCTCTTTATTATGAATCTAATGGAGGAATTAGAAAGTGTCAAAGCCGAGCTAGCCAATAGAGATGATTATCTTGAGGAAACCAAAAAGATGTATATTGGCTGCAAGGAAGCTCTTGAGTTATAGAGAAGTGAGTTGGACTCTTTGAGCAAGGCCTTGGCCGAAGAACAAAGAGAACATGCTCTCACAAAGAAGGCAAATATTGCACTCAATGATAAGTATTGTGTCTTAATTGAAAAGCACAACAAACTTGAGAAGCAATATAACCTTCTATACGAGAGCACCTCACATCCCTCCAACACAAATGACACTTCTATTCCCTCCACTAGCCAAGGATGTGGAAAATGCTATAATCTTGACTTCAATGTTCATTCCACTAACCTTGCAAACTTGGAGGTTATGAAAAAGGAGATTGCTAGACTCAATGCTATGTTAGGAAAAAGGTGCATGGAAGGAAAAAAAACTATTGGTGGCAAAGGTGAAAAACCAAAGAGGCCACAATACAAAGATGGAAGAAATCCATGCATCAAAGATGGGCTTGGGCACACTCATGGAGGTAAAACCAATGGGAGAAAGGTAATCAATGGATATGAGTGTGTTCAGTTCATGAGCAAAGGGCAGGAAGGTACAGATAGGTCTGCACAGATAGTGGCACAAGGCCAGCCTAGAGCAGCACCGTGGCCTATGGGCGGTAGTGCCGCTGTGAAGGGCGACAGTGCTGCCCCCCACAGAAAAGGGAAGACCACCTCCTCCTCCTCTGCTCATGTCAAGCCCAAGAAGAAGGTGTCTCATCCAGAGTAGGTTGTCTAGAAACCAAAGAAATCTATCTGGGTCACTCCAAATAGATATACTTACCAACCAAAGGTAAAAACACCTCCACAATGTTTGGATTCTAACTTTGTTTTGCAGCACAACAATAAGGGGGAGGTGTTTGCCAAGTTTGTTGACAATGGTCAAAATGTTTATCATAATGCTTCCATTTGGGTTCCTAAAGTTCTTGTGACTAACATGCAAGGCCCCAAGAATATTTGGGGACCTAAAACTAGGAACTAAACTTGTTTTGCAGGCATACTCCTCTGGTGGGTCAAGTTGGGTGCTTGACAGCGGCTGTACAAATCATATGACAGAAGAAAGGAGTATGTTCTCATCATATTCCCCAACTACAAATTCAGATGAGAATATCATATTTGGTGATAATTCAAAAGGGGGTGTGATTGGACTTGGTAAAGTAGCTATTACACTTGATCATTCAATTACAAATGTCTTACATGTTGATTCCTTGAAATACAATCTGCTGTCCGTTTCTCAATTATGTGAGATGGGCTACAATTGTCTTTTCATGGATAAGGGTGTGGAAGTCTCTAAGAGGGAGGATTCCTCTATTATCTTTATGGGTCACCTCAAGAATAAGCTTTACCTAGTTGATTTTAACAAAGGAAAAGCTAAGCTTGAGACCTGTTTAGTGGCAAAATCTAGCATGGGTTGGCTATGGCATCGCCGACTAGCTCATGTTGGGATGAGAAACTTGGCCAAACTCCTAAAAGACAACCACATTCTTGGACTAACCAATATTCAATTTGAGAAAGACAGAATTTGTAGTGCTTGCCAAGCCGGAAAGCAAGTAGGTGTACCTCACCCACTAAAGAGCATCATGACCACCACACAACCGCTAGAGTTGATTCACATGGATCTCTTTGGACCGGTCACCTACATAAGCATCGGAGGTAACAAATATGGTTTAGTTATTGTTGATGATTATTCCCGGTTCACTTGGGTGTTCTTTGTTTATGATAAGTCCCAGGTGCAAGAGAAAGTCAAGATATTTGTGAGAAGGGCACAAAGGGAGTTTGGTCTTCCTATCAAGAAGATAAGAAGTGACAATGGGACCGAATTCAAGAACACTCTAGTTGAAGAGTTTTTTTATGATGAGGGCATCAAGCATGAGTTTTCAACTCCTTACACCCCTCAACAAAACGGTATAGTACAGAGGAAGAACCGTACACTTCTTGATATGGCAAGGACAATGCTAGATGAATACAAGATGTTGGATCTCTTTTGGAGTGACGCCGTCAATACCGTTTGCCATGCCATCAACCGTCTCTACTTACACAAGAAACTCAAGAAGACTTCATATGAGCTTCTAACTGGTAGCAAGCCAAAGGTGTCATACTTTAGAGTGTTTGGGTGCAAATGTTTTATACTTAATAAAAGACCCAAAACCTCTAAATTTGCACCTAAAGTTGATGAAGGCATTCTTCTTGGTTATGGATCAAATGAGCATGCCTATCGTGTCTTCAACAAAACCATGGGTAGAGTTGAAGTCTCGGTAGATGTGACATTTGATGAATCTAATGGCTCTCAAGTGGAGCAAGTTGATTCAAGTGTTGTAGGAAAGGAGGATCCACCATGTGAGGCAATCAAGCAAATAGCTATAGGCTATATTAGGCCACAAGAAGATAAAGCCACTGATGATGAGGATCCCCAGGCTGTTGCTGCACAAATTTCTGCTGACGTACTCCATCGACAAGGGCAGCACTCACCTGCTGAACATCAGCAGGGCGGCAGTGCCGCCCCATCTACCTCAGCAGCAGTTCCTTCAACTCCTACTCCACCACCTCAAGGACTCAACCTGGAGTCTATCTTTGAACAAGAAGAGGCTAGAAGTTTAGAAGAGGAATAGAGAGGTGTTGAGCACCCAAGGCTACATCAAACTATACAACGGGATCACCCCGTTGACAACATCCTTGGAAGTATTCGAAAGGGGGTAACAACTCATTCATATTTAGCAAATTTTTGTCACTATTACTCGTTTGTTTCCTCTTTGGAATCTCTCAAGGTAGAACAAGCACTTGGAGATCCAGATTGGGTCATGGCCATGCAAGAAGAGCTCAATAACCTTGAAAGAAATCAAGTGTGGAAATTAGTGGAAAGGCCTAATACCAATGTTATTGGTACCAAATGGGTCTTCCGCAACAAGCAAGATGAAAATGGCGTGGTGACAAGGAACAAGGCAAGATTGGTGGCCCAAGGCTTCACTCAAATAGAGGGCTTAGACTTTGAAGAAACGTATGCACCGGTGGAAAGACTTGAGGCAATCCGAATGCTTCTAGCCTTTGCTGCCCATCATGACTTCAAGCTGTACCAAATGGATGTTAAGAGTGCATTCCTCAATGGCCCAATACAAGAGTTGGTGTATGTGGAGCAGCCACCGGGGTTTGAAGATCCCAAATTTCCTCACCATGTCTATAAACTCCAAAAGGCGCTCTATGGGCTCAAGCAAGCACCAAGAGCATGGTATGAATGCCTTAAGGAATTCTTGCTCAAACAAGGCTTTGAAATAGGCAAAGCCGACCCTACACTCTTTACTTACAAAGTTAGAAATGATATATTTGTGTGCCAAATATATGTCGATGACATAATATTTGGTAGTACTAATCATGTGTATTGTGATGAGTTTAGTAGGACTATGACTAAGAGATTTGAGATGTCCATGATGGGTGAGCTGAAATTCTTCCTTGGATTTCAAATCAAGCAAATGAAGGAAGGGACGTTCATTAGCCAAACCAAATACACCCATGATATGCTCAACAAGTTCGACATGGTGAATGCCAAGCCTATCAAAACTCCCATGCCAACTAATGGACATCTTGATCTAAATGAAGAAGGGAAAGCCATCGATATCAAGGTATATCGTTCCATGATCGGCTCTTTACTTTACTTATGTGCATCTAGGCCGGACATAATGCTTAGCGTGTGCATGTGTGCTAGATTTCAAGCTAACCCAAAAGAGGGCCATTTAATGGCTATTAAAAAAATCTTGAGATATTTAGTACACACTCCTAACCTTGGCTTGTGGTATCCCAAGGGCTCCAAGTTCAATCTACTTGGCTATTCGGATTCCGATTATGCCGGTTGCAAGGTAGATAGAAAAAGCACTTCGGGGACATGTCAATTCCTTGGATGGTCTCTAGTGTCTTGGAGTTCTAAGAAGCAAAATTGTGTAGCCCTTTCCACCGCCGAGGCAGAGTATGTTGCAGCCGATGCATGTTGTGCTCAACTACTTTGGATGAGGCAAACCCTTCGTGATTTCGGATGTCAATTCATTGCAGGCATACTCCTCCGGTGGGTCAAGTTGGGTGCTTGACAGCGGCTGTACAAATCATATGACCAAAGAAAGGAGTATGTTCTCATCATATTCCCCAACTACAAATTCAGATGAGAATATCATATTTGGTGATAATTCAAAAGGGGGTGTGATTGGACTTGGTAAAGTAGCTATTACACTTGATCATTCAATTACAAATGTCTTACATGTTGATTCCTTGAAATACAATCTGCTGTCCGTTTCTCAATTATGTGAGATGGGCTACAATTGTCTTTTTATGGATAAGGGTGTGGAAGTCTCTAAGAGGGAGGATTCCTCTATTATCTTTATGGGTCACCTCAAGAATAAGCTTTACCTAGTTGATTTTAACAAAGGAAAAGCTAAGCTTGAGACCTGTTTAGTGGCAAAATCTAGCATGGGTTGGCTATGGCATCGCCGACTAGCTCATGTTGGGATGAGAAACTTGGCCAAACTCCTAAAAGACAACCACATTCTTAGACTAACCAATATTCAATTTGAGAAAGACAGAATTTGTAGTGCTTGCCAAGCCGGAAAGCAAGTAGGTGTACCTCACCCACCAAAGAGCATCATGACCACCACACAACCGCTAGAGTTGATTCACATGGATCTCTTTGGACCGGTCACCTACATAAGCATTGGAGGTAACAAATATGGTTTAGTTATTGTTGATGATTATTCCCGGTTCACTTGGGTGTTCTTTGTTTATGATAAGTCCCAGGTGCAAGAGAAAGTCAAGATATTTGTGAGAAGGGCACAAAGGGAGTTTGGTCTTCCTATCAAGAAGATAAGAAGTGACAATGAGACCGAATTCAAGAACACTCTAGTTGAAGAGTTTTTTTATGATGAGGGCATCAAGCATGAGTTTTCAACTCCTTACACCCCTCAACAAAACAGTGTAGTACAGAGGAAGAACCGTACACTTCTTGATATGGCAAGGACAATGCTAGATGAATACAAGATGTTGGATCTCTTTTGGAGTGACACCGTCAATACCGCTTGCCATGCCATCAACCATCTCTACTTACACAAGAAACTCAAGAAGACTTCATATGAGCTTCTAATCGGTAGCAAGCCAAAGGTGTCATACTTTAGAGTGTTTGGGTGCAAATGTTTTATACTTAATAAAAGACCCAAAACCTCTAAATTTGCACCTAAAGTTGATGAAGGCATTCTTCTTGGTTATGGATCAAATGAGCATGCCTATCGTGTCTTCAACAAAACCATGGGTAGAGTTGAAGTCTCGGTAGATGTGATATTTGATGAATCTAATGGCTCTCAAGTGGAGCAAGTTGATTCAAGTGTTGTAGGAAAGGAGGATCCACCATGTGAGGCAATCAAGCAAATAGCTATAGGCTATATTAGGCCACAAGAAGATAAAGCCACTGATGATGAGGATCCCCAGGCTGTTGCTGCACAAATTTCTGCTGACGTACTCCATCGACAAGGGCAGCACTCACCTGCTGCACATCAGCAGGGCGGCAGTGCCGCCCCATCTACCTCAGCAGCAGTTCCTTCAACTCCTACTCCACCACCTCAAGGACTCAACCTGGAGTCTATCTTTGAACAAGAAGAGGCTAGAAGTTTAGAAGAGGAATAGAGAGGTGTTGAGCACCCAAGGCTACATCAAACTATACAACGGGATCACCCCGTTGACAACATCCTTAGAAGTATTCGAAAGGGGGTAACAACTCATTCATATTTAGCAAATTTTTGTCACTATTACTCGTTTGTTTCCTCTTTGGAATCTCTTAAGGTAGAACAAGCACTTGGAGATCCAGATTGGGTCATGGCCATACAAGAAGAGCTCAATAACCTTGAAAGAAATCAAGTATGGAAATTAGTGGAAAGGCCCAATACCAATGTTATTGGTACCAAATGGGTCTTCCGCAACAAGCAAGATGAAAATGGCGTGGTGACAAGGAACAAGGCAAGATTGGTGGCCTAAGGCTTCACTCAAATAGAGGGCTTAGACTTTGAAGAAACGTATGCACCGGTGGAAAGACTTGAGGCAATCCGAATGCTTCTAGCCTTTGCTGCCCATCATGACTTCAAGCTGTACCAAATGGATGTTAAGAGTGCATTCCTCAATGGCCCAATACAAGAGTTGGTGTATGTGGAGCAGCCACCGGGGTTTGAAGATCCCAAATTTCCTCACCATGTCTATAAACTCCAAAAGGCGCTCTATGGGCTCAAGCAAGCACCAAGAGCATGGTATGAATGCCTTAAGGAATTCTTGCTCAAACAAGGCTTTGAAATAGGCAAAGCCGACCCTACACTCTTTACTTACAAAGTTAGAAATGATATATTTGTGTGCCAAATATATGTCGATGACATAATATTTGGTAGTACTAATCATGTGTATTGTGATGAGTTTAGTAGGACTATGACTAAGAGATTTGAGATGTCCATGATGGGTGAGCTGAAATTCTTCCTTGGATTTCAAATCAAGCAAATGAAGGAAGGGACGTTCATTAGCCAAACCAAATACACCCATGATATGCTCAACAAGTTCGACATGGTGAATGCCAAGCCTATCAAAACTCCCATGCCAACTAATGGACATCTTGATCTAAATGAAGAAGGGAAAGCCATCGATATCAAGGTATATCGTTCCATGATCGGCTCTTTACTTTACTTATGTGCATCTAGGCCGGACATAACGCTTAGCGTGTGCATGTGTGCTAGATTTCAAGCTAACCCAAAAGAGGGCCATTTAATGGCTATTAAAAAAATCTTGAGATATTTAGTACACACTCCTAACCTTGGCTTGTGGTATCCCAAGGGCTCCAAGTTCAATCTACTTGGCTATTCGGATTCCGATTATGCCGGTTGCAAGGTAGATAGAAAAAGCACTTCGGGGACATGTCAATTCCTTGGATGGTCTCTAGTGTCTTGGAGTTCTAAGAAGCAAAATTGTGTAGCCCTTTCCACCGCCGAGGCAGAGTATGTTGCAGCCGATGCATGTTGTGCTCAACTACTTTGGATGAGGCAAACCCTTCGTGATTTCGGATGTCAATTCATTGCAGGCATACTCCTCCGGTGGGTCAAGTTGGGTGCTTGACAGCGGCTGTACAAATCATATGACCAAAGAAAGGAGTATGTTCTCATCATATTCCCCAACTACAAATTCAGATGAGAATATCATATTTGGTGATAATTCAAAAGGGGGTGTGATTGGACTTGGTAAAGTAGCTATTACACTTGATCATTCAATTACAAATGTCTTACATGTTGATTCCTTGAAATACAATCTGCTGTCCGTTTCTCAATTATGTGAGATGGGCTACAATTGTCTTTTTATGGATAAGGGTGTGGAAGTCTCTAAGAGGGAGGATTCCTCTATTATCTTTATGGGTCACCTCAAGAATAAGCTTTACCTAGTTGATTTTAACAAAGGAAAAGCTAAGCTTGAGACCTGTTTAGTGGCAAAATCTAGCATGGGTTGGCTATGGCATCGCCGACTAGCTCATGTTGGGATGAGAAACTTGGCCAAACTCCTAAAAGACAACCACATTCTTGGACTAACCAATATTCAATTTGAGAAAGACAGAATTTGTAGTGCTTGCCAAGCCGGAAAGCAAGTAGGTGTACCTCACCCACCAAAGAGCATCATGACCACCACACAACCGCTAGAGTTGATTCACATGGATCTCTTTGGACCGGTCACCTACATAAGCATCGGAGGTAACAAATATGGTTTAGTTATTGTTGATGATTATTCCCGGTTCACTTGGGTGTTCTTTGTTTATGATAAGTCCCAGGTGCAAGAGAAAGTCAAGATATTTGTGAGAAGGGCACAAAGGGAGTTTGGTCTTCCTATCAAGAAGATAAGAAGTGACAATGAGACCGAATTCAAGAACACTCTAGTTGAAGAGTTTTTTTATGATGAGGGCATCAAGCATGAGTTTTCAACTCCTTACACCCCTCAACAAAACAGTGTAGTACAGAGGAAGAACCGTACACTTCTTGATATGGCAAGGACAATGCTAGATGAATACAAGATGTTGGATCTCTTTTGGAGTGACACCGTCAATACCGCTTGCCATGCCATCAACCATCTCTACTTACACAAGAAACTCAAGAAGACTTCATATGAGCTTCTAATCGGTAGCAAGCCAAAGGTGTCATACTTTAGAGTGTTTGGGTGCAAATGTTTTATACTTAATAAAAGACCCAAAACCTCTAAATTTGCACCTAAAGTTGATGAAGGCATTCTTCTTGGTTATGGATCAAATGAGCATGCCTATCGTGTCTTCAACAAAACCATGGGTAGAGTTGAAGTCTCGGTAGATGTGATATTTGATGAATCTAATGGCTCTCAAGTGGAGCAAGTTGATTCAAGTGTTGTAGGAAAGGAGGATCCACCATGTGAGGCAATCAAGCAAATAGCTATAGGCTATATTAGGCCACAAGAAGATAAAGCCACTAATGATGAGGATCCCCAGGCTGTTGCTGCACAAATTTCTGCTGACGTACTCCATCGACAAGGGCAGCACTCACCTGCTGAACATCAGCAGGGCGGCAGTGCCGCCCCATCTACCTCAGCAGCAGTTCCTTCAACTCCTACTCCACCACCTCAAGGACTCAACCTGGAGTCTATCTTTGAACAAGAAGAGGCTAGAAGTTTAGAAGAGGAATAGAGAGGTGTTGAGCACCCAAGGCTACATCAAACTATACAACGGGATCACCCCGTTGACAACATCCTTAGAAGTATTCGAAAGGGGGTAACAACTCATTCATATTTAGCAAATTTTTGTCACTATTACTCGTTTGTTTCCTCTTTGGAATCTCTTAAGGTAGAACAAGCACTTGGAGATCCAGATTGGGTCATGGCCATACAAGAAGAGCTCAATAACCTTGAAAGAAATCAAGTATGGAAATTAGTGGAAAGGCCCAATACCAATGTTATTGGTACCAAATGGGTCTTCCGCAACAAGCAAGATGAAAATGGCGTGGTGACAAGGAACAAGGCAAGATTGGTGGCCCAAGGCTTCACTCAAATAGAGGGCTTAGACTTTGAAGAAACGTATGCACCGGTGGCAAGACTTGAGGCAATCCGAATGCTTCTAGCCTTTGCTGCCCATCATGACTTCAAGCTGTACCAAATGGATGTTAAGAGTGCATTCCTCAATGGCCCAATACAAGAGTTGGTGTATGTGGAGCAGCCACCGGGGTTTGAAGATCCCAAATTTCCTCACCATGTCTATAAACTCCAAAAGGCGCTCTATGGGCTCAAGCAAGCACCAAGAGCATGGTATAAATGCCTTAAGGAATTCTTGCTCAAACAAGGCTTTGAAATAGGCAAAGCCGACCCTACACTCTTTACTTACAAAGTTAGAAATGATATATTTGTGTGCCAAATATATGTCGATGACATAATATTTGGTAGTACTAATCATGTGTATTGTGATGAGTTTAGTAGGACTATGACTAAGAGATTTGAGATGTCCATGATGGGTGAGCTGAAATTCTTCCTTGGATTTCAAATCAAGCAAATGAAGGAAGGGACGTTCATTAGCCAAACCAAATACACCCATGATATGCTTAACAAGTTCGACATGGTGAATGCCAAGCCTATCAAAACTCCCATGCCAACTAATGGACATCTTGATCTAAATGAAGAAGGGAAAGCCATCGATATCAAGGTATATCGTTCCATGATCGGCTCTTTACTTTACTTATGTGCATCTAGGCCGGACATAATGCTTAGCGTGTGCATGTGTGCTAGATTTCAAGCTAACCCAAAAGAGTGCCATTTAATGGCTGTTAAAAAAATCTTGAGATATTTAGTACACACTCCTAACCTTGGCTTGTGGTATCCCAAGGGCTCCAAGTTCAATCTACTTGGCTATTCGGATTCCGATTATGCCGGTTGCAAGGTAGATAGAAAAAGCACTTCGGGGACATGTCAATTCCTTGGATGGTCTCTAGTGTCTTGGAGTTCTAAGAAGCAAAATTGTGTAGCCCTTTCCACCGCCGAGGCAGAGTATGTTGCAGCCGATGCATGTTGTGCTCAACTACTTTGGATGAGGCAAACCCTTCGTGATTTCGGATGTCAATTCACCAAAATCCCACTCTTGTGTGACAATGAAAGTGCCATAAAGCTTGCAAACAATCCTGTAAGCTACTCAAGAACCAAACATATAGACATCTGACATCATTTCTTGAGAGACCACGAAACCAAAGGAGATATCGAAATTCGTCATGTGAGCACCAAAAAACAACTAGCCGATATCTTCACTAAGCCTCTCGATGAGTCAAGGTTTTGTGCTTTGCGTAGTGAGCTAAATATATTTGATTCTCGTAACTTGGTTTGAAATATAGCACATCTCTGTTTGACTACCTAGTGAAGTAGGAAAATGATTTAAAAAGATATTATATTGTGTTTCAAAATCATTTAAAAAGGCCAACTAAGTGTCATGACCATTGTTTGTATTGTTGATTGCTTACTGGTCATGATATTTAGAGAATATATATCCATATCTGAGGTGAAGAAGGTCATAAAGTTTAAGCGTAATCCCTGCAAAATTGGCAGGGCGGCAGTGCCGCCCATCCTGGCCGGCAGTGCCGCTCTCTAGAAACTGATCCATTTTTAGCCAATTTTGGCTGGGTCACGGGGCCTATTTTCTTTTACTTATTCCTTCTCTGGCCTTCGACCCAACTCTCTCCTTCTCTCCTAGCCGACGCTGACGCCCGTGCTTCTCTCTTCCTCTCTCTCAAGCATGCGCCGCCGCCGTTCTTCGCAACCTGCCACCCCGGCAGTGCTGCTCCTACAGCCGGCCTAGTCCATTCTTCGCTGGTCACTGTAGGAGGCTCTTGGTCGAGCCGTTTCTTCTCTTCTCCCTTCACTCCAACGGTTTGGAAGCAAGGTGAAATCCTAACCCCTTTTCGATCTATGCAATGTGAAGCTTTTAGTCATGGATTTCAGTTTCTAGGGGGAGTATGAAGGGTTTAGAAAGGTTTTTGATGGTTAAATCGAGTTGATTTTGGATTTCACCGGTTGGATGATTTTGGGGAGAGCGGTAATGCCACCCATGGGACCATTAATGGTATCCCTAGCAGATTCTAACTATTGTACTCAATCTCACAAATCCGATGAAGTTCATAATGGATTGGATTCATTTATCAAAAATTATTACTAAAATTTTCATACTCAATCTTTCAAATTCATGGCTAGGGTTTCATATATTCTTTGCTTAGACTGTGATTCTGAAATTGTGATGATGAATAGATAATGTTGGAAATAGGATTTAGCCAGAATGAGAAAATTGAGGATGAAATAGTGAAGCAACTGAGGGCGGCAGTGCCAGCCTCAGGGGGCGGCAGTGCCGCCCTACAATGCTGATTCCAAATCCAGCAAAGCTTCCTGATTCATCTTCAAAATTCTTTTTCTTGTTAAAACCTGCTTGTAGCTGTGTCTAACTCATTATCTTATACAGTTTCTTATCAAGTCTCATTTAATTGCATAGATGGACCAAGGAAAGAGGAAATTACTAACAACCAAGCAAAAGGTCAAGAGAGGCAGGGGACAGGCAAGCTATACTCACAGAGACAGAAATCTTGATGAAGACCTTGCTGAAGAGGAAAATATTCAGAGGATGGAAAGAACCATTCGTGTGTGGCCTAATTCTCCTTTACATCTTTCAGAGTTTGATAGCAGCTATATGAGAGATAACACTGATAGGTTCGACCTCATTCCTCCACAAAACAGTGATGGTCATAGAGTTGTTGATTATTCCATGAGTTGGAAGAAGACAGGTGAAGCTAGAGAGATTGATCCCTACTCCTCTGATAGATCTGATGGCATTGATTATAGATTTTGGAATGCTTTCTAATTTGATTTTTATACTACGGCCATTCTATCCAAGTCAAAGGGCAAGATTAGCAAGATGCAGTACATTGACTTTGGTGACTTGGAGAGCAGGAATGATCATCAGTTTGCTACAGCAATCAAGACCTATGACCGCTTTGAGATGACAGACATCATGAGTTTCAGGCATGATTGGAATATGGAGATTCTTGCTCAGTTTCATGCCACTTACTTTTGGAATAGGGAAATGGATGAGCTTCATTGGATGACTGATGGGCGACATTATCGCATTGATTTTGTCACCTTCTGTCGTATTCTTGTCTTTGGTCACATCCACAGGGGATATGAGAGGATACATAATGAGCGTCGTTTTGAGCCAATGGAAGTAAGCTTCATGTGGAAGGATCAAAATCTTGCAGTTCCTGATTGGTCAAGGACAAAGCTCAAGAGCTTTTATTACATCATGAACAATCTCTTTAGGATCACTCTCAACCCTAAAGACAATGCAACAGATTTGAATGGCTATATTACTAATGTGTTGTCTAGGTTTCCCAGCAGTGAAAAGTTTAATGTTCCAAGATTCATTTAGGTTGAGCTAGCATATGCCATGGTTGATGGGAGGAGATCTTTACCCTATGCTCCTTACCTCATGTTTATGATTGAGAGAGTGACTAGAATGTGGTTTCCTAAGGATTGTGAGCATACTATTTACAAGATCAAGAAGACCCATGGTGGCTTAAGGGGACTTGGTTCAGCTACTTAGCACACTAGTTTTGGAGGACTTGGAGATAGTGGGGCAGTAGGCCTTCACTCTTCTGGAGCTGCACAAAGAGATATTCCTGAGCTGTCCAGGGCTAGGGAACAAAAGAAGAAATCAAAGTGGGGAAAAATGAGTGTATGGATGAAGGCAATCTTTGCTCATTGTGCATATACTTCTCAGACTGTTTATGAGGATAGGATGGAGAATAGGGAAGCTATGAGGCATGCTAGGGAGATGGCAGGGCTGCCACCACTTCCACCAGTGCAGTCGCCACCTCGGTTTCCTGACTTGCCTCACCTTTCTTCTTCTGATGAGGAGCAGGATCAGTCACATGAGCACCATGATGAGCAGCAGGATGATCAGCAGCATGAGCACTCATATGAGCCATTCAGTTAGTACTATGGATACCCATAGGGGCAGCATTTTGAGGAGCCTCCATTATAGCAGGACCTTGGTGCAGAGATTCACCCTACAGAGGCCGATCCACAGGTACAGGCAGCTTTGCTTTGCACATACTCCAGGAGACCGCGTCCTTCGACAGATCAGGTAGGGCCTTCTACTTCAGTTGGGGCTGCACCACTACGACGTTCAGCACGCTTCACTTCGCACACCCATGTTGCCGGACGTGCCCGCGTCGACTCCGACAGTGATGAGTGATTTCTCTTCTTTTTCTTCTCTTTTTGGTATTTGATGACAAAGGGGGAGAAAATTAGAGGGGTCAATAGTTTTTCGACACCATATGTTCTTTGCTACTGCGCTTGATATTAAGATTCGTTGAGAGTAGTTAGGTTGTGAGTTCGAGAGTCGCTCAAAACTCTATTTTATGAAATTATACTACTTTGTGACTTAATTTACTTCGGATATGGACATGTATTTATGGTTATTGTTTTTTCTTGTCATACTCTCAGTTTAAACTATTTTATATTCATATTATCTGCTGTTGAAATCTGATTGCTATCTGACTGACATGGTTAGGACGGCAGTGCCGCCCTATGGGGCCGGCAGTGCCGCCCTATACTGTATCAGCCAGAATCGTAGGTGCCTGAACTGATATAAACTGTCATATGCATCACGTTTATTCCCGTGACACTTTGTTCAACACCCCACAACAGGCATGGATGTAGGGGGAGGTTCCCCATCACACCTAAAATGTGAATCATGGCCTCTTATGCCAGATTGAGAATTCAAATCTCCATTCACATATTTAGGGGGAGGTTCCTACACCCATGATTCGAAAAATCTTAGTTTAGATTTCATATCATTTGTAATCTCTAATTGGTTTGCCATCAATTACTAAAAAGGGGGAGATTGTAAGTGCAATCAAGCCCTATTGTGGGTTTTGGCATTGATGACCACTAAATTAGAGGACTAATGAGATTTATCGAGATGACAAGCAGAGAATCAAAGAATGAGGATGATGTACAGGTTGCAGGTGTCGTAATTACAAAAGGTGGCCAGACCGAGCTCAAAGGAGGTTTAAATTCTTTTATGTTCTGAATTTGAGTTTAGGAAAAGCCGTCCTATCAAGAGGGACTTTAGGATAGTTGGTCCACTGTTGAATCAAATGCTCAAATTCACAGATTTACATCCTCCCACTGTAACACCTCGGGTGTTAGCCTTGCATAACTTGACTTGCATAACATGAGCATGAGCATCAAGCATTCATAAACCATCATTTACAATTGAAACATTTGACCGAAACATATGAAACATTGCTTGTTATCTCGTGTTTCTTAGAACATATGCATATGATCATGTGCAAATGAATGCAAGTGGGTAATGTTGGTCATTAAAACACCTTAGCTATACTTAGGTTAACAAAAGGAACCTTGTTCATGAAGGCCACATTTCATGACCAAGCACTCAAGTAATATTTCATGTGATTACTTTCAATAGCTATATGAGTGACTACTACATGAAATGCTTAAATGACCTTGCAAATTGTTTAAACATGCTTAGGATATCATTAGGAACAACTTTGGTATTTAGGGCTAGGGCTAAATTGGTCATTTAGTCATGGTTTGAATGGGTATCATGATTTCAAAGTGACATGTTTGACTAAAGTTGAACTAGGTGTTAGAGACCTTGCATGGAGGAGTTCACTAAAGCAAAGTTGTAGTGTTTGACATAAGGAACAACTTTTATTTTTATGTCATGGACTGATTTAGCTTCTAACATGCTTGAATGGGTCCCACAAAAACCAGCAAAATCTTGATTTCATCACTTAATGATTTTTTCTAAGTCTTAGTTCACTAACAGTCTGACAGCCTGACTTTGGAATGAAATAACTTGAGTTTGGTTGAGTGTTGGAGCATGATCCTTTAATAACAATTGGAGACGGTACTTAGGGCTACAATTTTCGTTTACAAATCATTCACTGAATCACCCTGTGTCGATGGCAAATTCAACTTGAAATCTCGTTGTCAGGCTCGGCTTCGCGCTGTCTGACGAACTGAATCGCCCAGCTCGGTGGCCGACCGGCGTCAGGATAGAGCCACCGTGTGTCCGCGGCGTTGGCCACGCGTCGCCGCTGCTCTGATCCACCGGGCAGCGCCAGGCCTGAGCAGGCCATTATCACCCCGCGTGCGCCGCTCCATTTCTCATTCACTCCCGCTCGCTCTCTCCCTCTCCAGCGCCCTCCTTTGCTCTTGCCGCGGCACCAGGCTACGCCGCCGAGCACAGCACCGCCTCCGCCATCACCTTGTGCGCGCTACACTGCATCACCGCCATCTCCATCTCGCCATTCGTTGCGCCTCATCCACCACCATCGCCTCGACGTGTTGACTGCTCCAGTTGCGCCTTGGTGAGGGCGTATTTCCGTTTTTCCCCTCTCGCCGGAACCTCGGCCGCCATTGCCGCCTCCACGGAAAGCTCGCCATAGCTTGGCTCGTCGACGCTTTTCCTTTGGTTTTGAGCGTTAGCGGTTGGTTAGGACGTGTATTAGCCAGTGCTAGGACGTTACCTTCATTAGTTGCTCCGCCGGCGTGGAACGCGACAACCAGCGCCGCCGTGCTCTCATCTTAGCGCCACCGTACCATGGCCATGCTTAGTCGGAGCTTCACGAGCCGCGTAGGTCGTCTAGTTAGGTTCGCTCGGTCACCTAGGTGCTATTGCGCGCCTCTCCTGGCTTCGCCATGGCCGGTGTTGACTAGCGCACCACTGGGCACCTCCGCCGTGCCGCCATCACCGGCGACGGGCATGCTCCGCTCACCCTCTACTGCCGTCACCTATGTTGTTCGACGCGCGCTGCTCCGTTGATCACCGTGCGAAGACATCACCGCCGGCGACCTCGCCGTCGGCGAGCTCTGGCCGCGCCAGCACCGCGCAGCGCCGCTGCTCTGCTCCGTGTCACTGACGCGTGGGGTCCCCTGACCACCGGGTCCCACCAGTCAGCGACAGCAGTAGTGAAGGATAGCTCATTTGATCCAGTTTTTGATTTCTTTTGTGATTTTCATATCTTCAGTTTGAAAGCTCCTAAAATTGTGAAATAAATTTGTAAGTGTTCCTTAGGAAGTGTAGTATTTAAGAAAAATATGTTCTTGGTTTCAACAGTAGAAATTTTTGGAGATTTAAATAAGGATTTGAAATGTGCTTTTGAATGCATTCAAATTTGTTTATTTTATATCTAGAGTTCCTGTGCTCCAAAAATTATGAAATT
Source organism: Miscanthus floridulus (assembly GCF_019320115.1). Classification (NCBI taxonomy): domain Eukaryota; kingdom Viridiplantae; phylum Streptophyta; class Magnoliopsida; order Poales; family Poaceae; genus Miscanthus; species Miscanthus floridulus. The sequence goes on along the minus strand of NC_089584.1, from coordinate 32,100,853 downwards.
TTTGTGGTAGGCTATTCTTGTCATATATGAGCTTGGATAAAAATTTGAAGACCAGTGCATGTGTAGATCTATAGTTATAGATTTTTCTTTTATAAATAGTCCATCCTTGCATGAATTTTTATAAATTATTTATGAGTCCAAAATTCATGAAATTTGTTGGAGGTAATCCTAGTACCTTATGGATGTTAAGAAAAATAAGAAATCTGTTGCTTGACACTTTTCAATAGGATTTTCCATTTATGCTATTTCAAGCCTTGCTTCCTTATCATTTTTGTATAGAATGTTCTACTTAGTAAAATGACATGAAAATTTTATAGTAGTCCTTTGATATCATTAGTAAGGCTCTGTAAATTTTTGATAATTTATTCAGCACATTTAATATATATTTATTATTTAACCTAGATAGCTAAATAAAATAATAAAGGCAATTTGATAAATAGTTTGGGCTTTGCCATTATATTATCTTAACTATATTTGGTATGCTTAAACTGTTGGTAGGTTCTAGGTTGTCAAATTGTGAATGATTACATGAAGTAGAGGTGTTATTACTTTATATTGCATGTTAAGTCATTTCCGGACTGATTCTAGAGTGTGAGGATTTGCATGTTGAAACTGATGTGTACTGTAAAAATGGTTAATAACAAAGTTGTAGAAAATTTGATAAGCTTTCCAGAAAGTCCAGGATCACTGTTTTTGGATTTGTAAAACTCCAGTTATGAGTGAAACAAGTAGCTACTGTATGGCATAGTCGATGCATTGCAAAAGTAGTTAAGTAGTAATCGAGAAGAGATATGCACCTACTCAAACAATGTGATGCACTTGTTAACATATATGCATTCGTGATACTCATACCATACTCATGCATCTAGGATCGGAGGAAGAGATCACGTTGCTGGAATTCAAAGAAGCAGAGGAAGGGAACCCGTAGGAGGATCCGCAAGCCGCAGCTCCCGAAGGCGTGGAGCAGAACCCTGAAGAGCTTTCGGAGTGCCCTGACCACCGTCCTACTTCCTTTCTACGAGGCAAGCCCCGGAGCATTATAAGTCTCCCAGTAATTTACAAATGTTTACTTACGTATTTATGATTGATGCATTAGGTTATAAGAGTTGAATGAAACCACTTGATGCATGTACATTCCTTGTCCAGATATTACACCTTTAACCGGTATAGGTCCAGGATCGAATATATATGCTTAGCCATGCTTAGACCGGTAGAAGTCGGGTGATGTCCTGTCACCTGCGAGATATAGATGGATACCGGAGCACGGTTGGCTATATCTGCTATCGTGGAACAGAACCATGAGGTAAAAGTAAATTGAGACCGGACGGGAAGTCGATAGGGAAGCAACAAGGCATGGAGGTCTTGGGTGTGGACTTATCCCCGTCTGTGTCGATTAAGGACCATACCGTTGTTGGCGCTTCTGACAAGATTGAATGCATGCCTCTCACTTAGCTGGCCGGATAACTCGTTCCGACCGCGAAGCCGAGTAATTCAACTCAGGCCGGGAATCGTTCTGTTGTGCGCTCCTTCCGGGGAACTGATCAGACTGAGCCCAAGGGCAGGTTTGGCCTGAGCATCCTGGCATCTGGTGTTCCAGATTGTGCGGCGTAGTATGAACCCACGAAATGTGTACCGGAGTTGTACCAAAGGTGACCTAAGACTATCGTGGCTAGGTAGATCTGGGTTTGTGTTAGGAATAAATTCCCAGCTGGTTGAAATCGATTCGAATCGCCGTCTCTCCCGGATAGTGAGAAACTTGGCTAGTCCCAACATCGTAGCAGCTATATTATGAAACATGATGGTTCAGATGAATATGGAATTACAATACCTGCTATGGTTACTATTGTATGCTTCTAAATGATATACCACATGTTTGGCACAGGATAGTTGCTAATCTAGAAATGGATAGTTATAATTAACTTGATAAAGGAATCATAATTGTACAACGGGTAATTGCCTTTTACGCAAAATGTTGTCAAGTTACGTCCACTTATACAGCCTTGCATGATCCTTGGAGTCATTTTATTGCTGGTTCATGGCGGGTAAGTCTAGCTGAGTACCTTCTCGTACTCAGGGTTTATTTTCCCATTGTTGCAGATGGCACTGTGTATCATGATTATTGCAAGAGTTGCTTCTATCCCGCTGTGGATGAGGAGTAAGCCTTGGGCAGGCTTCCTTAGTAATTCCTATCTTTGCTTTTGTGGACCGTGATCTGGTTTGGCACTGTATCAAACTATGTTGGAAACTTTATCTTCGAACTTATTTGCTTCCGCTTTATTTATCAAACTTGGTTTGTAATAACTTTTATTCGTACTCTGATGATGAAAAGTATCTGTGAACTTTATGTAATATGTGGCATGTATGTTGAATCCTGTACGATCTTGGTTGTTGTAAATCGTTTATCGAGACCCATCGTGGTACTCGACGGACTACCGGGTTTATATGGGTTCAAGTATGACAGTGCGACCGCTTGCGGATTGCCATTATACTTGTATTCTTATAAATTGGTCGGTTCTACGACAGCTGGCATCAGAGCAAGATTCAACGTTAATTGTCACCAGTGTATTTAAAAACAAAAGTTTTTGTTTTTCAAAAACCCTTCCCTAGCAACTATTAGTTATATAATAGGTATTTGAAATCTAAAGTGTGCCAATGATCACTTTCCTTATGCCCAAATTAAGGACTATTAGGTGGCTATTTAAGTACTAACATGGGGGTTTTTACTTCGTCGTCCATACGGCGTGCTATAGTATGGATGCCATTCACTTGAGTGGTAATGTATGGATCAAATGCCTCTACGCCAAGGTAAGATGAGTGTATGACCGCAAGATGTGAGCGTGCGGTCGGGAAGAGTTAGCTTTGGTACGACTATGTATACATGCTTGCATGTGTATATGGTACGTATTTAATTGTGGGTTTAAATTCTTGTCGGGTAGATTGATACGGAAGTATATGTATGGGTATACATATATGGAAGTATTTACAATTACATTCTGCATATTTCCGTATAGGTTTAGGGCTGAAATGAAATTTTATGCAGGTACACTAACAACGAAACGTGTAGCTCGACTAGTTACGCTATTTATGAGAGAACGTATGTATGCCACCAGTGTCCACCGTTAGAAACAAATTTTTCCTAAGTTTGTAAGGACGTACGGCACGAGCATGCATCATGTTAAATTACCATTCATATAACTACATTGTTACTCCCCTTATAAAATTCTTACTCGGTTATGTAACTCTTATCCATTATGGCATTGTCTCACCAAGGGGTACATGTTAATGGTGCAGATGGCACGCACCAAGCAGACTGCTCGCAAGTCCACCGGAGGAAGAGCTCCTAGCCGTCAGCTTGCTCCACGTACCCGTCAACGTCACACGTTCCTTGGAGAGTTTGGGATGCCTACACTTTTATGGAGAGTGCTCAGCTATGTAGGTTATCCTAATGGAATGGAACCCCGCTACTTCTGGGCGAATGAGCGGTTGGGAGAAGGTCTCTTAGTTACTGTGGAGGCCGTTGTTCGTCCCCGAGGTGACGATTCTGAGTGGACAGGCTGGTGTTATGAGTCAACTGGTAGGACTGCTGAAGAAGCAGCTGGCAGGGCAGCCTTTGGGATCTTGAGGGATATCATGGATCGTTTTCCTCAAGAGCTGGCAGCCGCTTTGGTTAGAGTCTTTCCAAGAGGTAATCCCTCCACTGACTCATGGCAGCAGGCAAGAGGAAGATCTTTGGAGATTGGTGCAGCGGAAGGGCAGAACAGTGATAACCCTGCAATGAGCGCCATGTTCGCAATGATGAGAGTGTTAGATGGAGTTGATGGTAGCCTCAGACGTGTGTCTGGTGCACTTGGTCATGCCCGTGAGGATCGACGTCAGCTTCAGAGGGAGCACGACGCCGAGATTGAGAGGCTCACTGAAGAGATGACTCAGTTAACTCACCAGCGAAATGCAGCTTGGTCCCGAGAAGATGTCCTGAGGGCTCGACAGTTTGAGCTAGGACAGCAGCTGGCCAATGCTAAAGAATACAACGATAATCTGCATGAAGAGGTTCATCTACTGCACAATCAGCTCCACCCTTATGTCCCACCGAGAGCCGTAGAAATGGATCTAGAAGGATACGAGGAAGGTGAAGAAGAAGTGGCACCTGAAGAGGAAGTCGAACCTGAGGAAGGAAATGATTCTGCGTCTGACCTCGATAGTGATCATGATGAGGATTAGATCGCTTCGCATTTAGTGGAAAGACTAATGTATCACCTCTATTTATGTAATGGACATGTAGTTTGAAGTTGGCATTAGTAACCAGACTATCATGTAATGTTAATCGCATGTGTGGACGAACGTCAATGCAATTCTAGTTCTTTGTCGGTAATCATGCTTTAAAATTTCATGCGTTATGAGCATGATAAGTGGTCAAATTGGTGATGTCATGTTGCGAGAAAGAATTATTATGCCTCTGTTTTTATTGTGATTTTGAGAATTTTCTCCAGTAATTTCAGTTTGGCATGAGTACCTAGTTCATCTGCAATCTCTTGGCATCAACCAATAATCACTTATTGTTGCAACTTCGCAGATGACGCGCACCCAGTGCAGGAGCTAGTAGCAGCCAGGATGGCAACCACGATGACTTGCCACCCCCACCCCCACCGTCTGCTCAGGAGTTCTTTGCCCAGTTCCTGGGTAGCCAGAGGACAATGGAAGAAGCCTTGCGCCTTATCGCGCAAAACACTGCTCGTGGCCACCCACAGCAACCAGGGGCCGAGCCTAATCAGCACAGTTCATTCAAGGAGTTTCTAGACACTGAAGCCGCCGATCTTCAAGGTGGCTGAGGAACCACTGCAGGCCGATGAGTGGCTGAATACCATCGAGCAGAAATTTTGTCTGCTAAGGGTCACAGAGCACCTGAAAGCAGAATATGCTTCTCACCAATTACAAGGACCAGCAGGAATCTGGTGGACGCACTTTCTGTCGTCTCTGCCTGCTAATGCGAGAGTGACCTGGGATCAATTCAAGCTGGCTTTTAGGGGACACCATATTCCCCCGGGCCTGATGCGCATGAAAGTAGCAGAATTTATGAGGCTCACTCAGGGAACAAAGTCACTCACAGAATATATGCACTGCATTCAACAACTTGTCAAGATATGCTCCAAGTTTCGTGGATACTGAAGAGAAAAAGATTGAGAGTTTCAAGCGAGGGTTGGGTACCAAGTTAATGAAGACTATGGCAAATTCTCGATGTGCCACGTACAACGAGTTTATTAGTGATGCCTTGACCCAAGAAAACCACAACAACATGCATGCAGTTGCTAAAGGTCGCAAGAGGGCATATGAGGCCGGTGCATCCGAATCTTTCCTAGTCAAAAGCACCTATCACAGCTAGGCCACAATTCCGTCCACCTGCACCCAAGTTCAGGCCTCCACCACCGAAAGCTCAGAATAACAGGCCACAGAAACCGTTCCGTAAGGCGTTCACTATTGCCTTACCAAAAGGAAATGGCAATCAGGACAGCTCCACAGGATTCAGAAGTAATCAACCATGTTTCAACTGCAACCAACTAGGGTCATTGGTCCAAGGAGTGCCCCCACCCCAAGAGGAATGGCAACCCAAATCAGAACAATCAGAGGCAGGTGAATGCCAGGGCACGTCAGGGACAAGTGCACTATACCGCTGTGGAGGAAGTGCCCGCCGGAGAAGTTGTCACGGCTGGTATGTTTCTCGTCAACAAGCATCCCGCTGTTGTTTTATTTGATTCGGGAGCTTCTCATTCATTTATGAGTCAAGCATTTGCATCTAGACATGATCAAGAAATAATAGAAGTAAGTAAAGGGGGTTTTAACATAAGTTCAGCAGGGGGAACTGTTACTACCAAAAAGATAGTCAAAAATGTACTCATCTTGATACAAGGGAGGGAGTACACCACAGATTTGATAATATTGCCGGGATTGTCGATAAGTGTAATCTTAGGCATGAATTGGATGAAGTATCATGGTGCTCTTATTGACACTAGCACCCGTACTATCATGTTGAGAGAACCCACGGGAGGGAATGCTTTTCTAGTTCCACTCTCCCGCGATTTCGAACCCCAACATTTAGCCTGTGCTATCCAAGCCACCACAATATGTGATATCCCAGTGGTTTGTGAGTTTCCGGATGTATTTCCAGAGGAATTACCAGGTCTACCACCGGATAGGGACGTGGAATTTAAGATCGAATTAGTGCCAGGTACCGCACCCATATCCAGAAGGCCATATAGAATGCCACCCAATGAGTTAGCAGAACTTAAGGTTCAATTGCAAGATCTATTGGACAAAGGTCTTATCCAACCTAGCTCCTCTCCGTGGGGATGTCCAGCACTGTTTGTGAAAAAGAAGGATAAGTCACTGAGGATGTGTGTAGATTACAGACCACTCAATGCTGTGACCATCAAGAACAAATATCCGTTACCCCGCATCGACATCTTGTTCGATCAGCTAGCGAAGGCAAAGGTATTCTCCAAAATTGACTTGAGATCAGGTTACCATCAGATAAAGATCAGACCGGAGGATATACCCAAAACTGCTTTCTCTACTAGGTATGGCTTATACGAGTATTTGGTTATGTCTTTCGGACTAACAAATGCTCCAGCCTATTTCATGTACCTAATGAACTCGGTATTCATGCCCGAACTTGATAAGTTCGTGGTCGTGTTTATCGATGACATATTGATTTATTCAGAAACTGAGTCAGATCATGAAGAGCATTTGAGGATTGTCCTATCCAGACTGAGGGAGCATAAGCTATATGCCAAGTTTAGCAAATGTGAATTTTGGATGAGCAAAGTACCTTTCTTAGGTCACATATTATCAAGAGATGGAATCTCAGTAGACCCATCAAAAGTACAAGAGGTCATGGATTGGAAAGCCCCAACTTCGGTGCATGAAGTTCGGAGTTTTCTAGGGTTAGCAGGATACTATCGTCGGTTTATTCCAGACTTCTCAAAGATAGCTAAGCCTATGACCAGACTACTTCAGAAAGATGAGAAGTACAAGTGGACACCAGAATGTGAAACAGCTTTTCACACCCTCAGAACTTTGTTGACTACCGCACCAGTGCTAGCACAACCAGACATTGAGAAGCCTTTTGATGTATTTTGTGATGCATCAGGAATAGGTTTGGGATGTGTACTTATGCAAGAAGGGAGAGTAATTGCATATGCCTCTCGGCAACTGAGAAAACATGAAGTCAACTACCCTACACATGATTTGGAACTTGCAGCCGTTGTCCATGCATTGAAGATATGGAGACATTACTTGTTGGGCAATGTATGTCATATCTATACTGACCATAAAAGCCTCAAGTATATCTTTACCCAGCCAGAACTGAACATGAGACAACAGTAGATGGTTGGAATTGATTAAGGACTATAATTTGGAAGTGCATTACCATCCGGGTAAAGCTAATGTAGTAGCCGATGCACTTAGTCGAAAGTCCCATTGCAACACTATGGAAGCGCTATTGGAAAATGGATTCAACTTGCTACATCCTGCTGTACTACACAATATCACAATCAGTTGTTCGCTTGAGGGCAAAATCATAGAGCTACAGCAGACTGATGTAGGAATAAGTCACATCAAGAGAAAAATGCAAGAGCAAGAAACAAAACATTTTAGATTGGACGAAAGAGGTGTATTATGGTTTGAGGACCGACTAGTGGTGCCAAAAGACCGTGAGCTAAGGAATCAAATTTTAGAAGAAGCTCACTCGTCCAAATTGTCTATCCACCCGGGTAGTAGTAAAATGTATCAAGATTTGAAAACCCGTTTTTGGTGGACTAAGATGAAGAAAGAGATCGCAGCCTATGTTGCTAGGTGTGATAACTGCAGTAGAGTGAAAGCCGTCCATATGAAAACAGCTGGATTACTTCAGCCACTGCCTATTCCAGGATGGAAATGGGAGGAGATCAGTATGGACTTTATCACAGGCCTTCCAACAACACCACAAGGTCACGATTCAATCTGGGTCATTGTTGATCGTCTCACCAAGTCAGCACACTTTATACCCGTGAACACGCGGTATATAGTTGGGAAATACGCTGAAATATATGTTGCCCAGATCGTGAAATTGCATGGAGTACCCAGGACCATAATCTCAGATAGAGGACCACAGTTCATAGCTCGTTTCTGGGAGCACTTACACCAAGCTTTGGGAACCAAGCTAATCAGAAGTTCAGCTTATCATCCGCAAACTTCAGGGCAGACAGAGCGAGTGAACCAAATCCTAGAAGATTTACTTAGGGCTTGTGTTATATCTTCAAAAGGTTCATGGGAGAAATGGTTACCTTTAGCTGAATTCTCCTATAACAACAGTTATCAAGCGAGTATCAAAATGGCTCCATTTGAAGCCTTGTATGGCAGAAAGTGCAGAACTCCATTGAATTGGATTGAGCCCGGTGAAAGGAGATATTTTGGTATTGATTTTGTCAATGAAGCCGAAGAACAAGTACGTATCATCCAACAACACATGAAGGCAGCTCAATCAAGACAGAAGAGTTATGCCGATAGAAGAAGAAGACCACTAACTTTTGAAGTAGGTGACTATGTGTACTTGAGAGTATCACCCATGAAAGGTGTGAAGAGATTTGGGATGAAAAAGAAGCTTTCACCAAGATATGTAGGGCCATACAAAATTTTGGAACGAAAAGGAAATGTTGCATATAAGCTACAACTACCACCAGAGATGAGTGCAATCTTTGATGTGTTCCATGTTTCTGCAGGCTAAAGAAATGTCTTCGAGTACCGGAAGAATCTATTGCACCCACCAACGTGCAGCTTCAATCGGATTTGACCTATGAAGAAAAGCCAATTCGAGTATTAGAAGAGATGGAGAGAGTAACAAGGAGTAAGATTATTAAGTTTTATAAGGTGGTGTGGAACAATCACTAGTGAACAAGATGCTACATGGGAAAGAGAAGATTATCTGCAAGAAGTTTATCCCGCCTTTTTCCAAGAATGGTAGGTCTTGCAAATCTCGGGACGAGATTTTTATAAGGGGGAGGGGCTGTAACACCTCGGGTGTTAGCCTTGCATAACTTGACTTGCATAACATGAGCATGAGCATCAAGCATTCATAAACCATCATTTACAATTGAAACATTTGACCGAAACATATGAAACATTGCTTGTTATCTCGTGTTTCTTAGAACATATGCATATGATCATGTGCAAATGAATGCAAGTGGGTAATGTTGGTCACTAAAACACCTTAGCTATACTTAGGTTAACAAAAGGAACCTTGTTCATGAAGGCCACATTTCATGACCAAGCACTCAAGTAATATTTCATGTGATTACTTTCAATAGCTATATGAGTGACTACTACATGAAATGCTTAAATGACCTTGCAAATTGTTTAAACATGCTTAGGATATCATTAGGAACAACTTTGGTATTTAGTGCTAAGGGCTAAGTTTGGTCATTTAGTCCATGGGTTGTGATAGGGTATCATGATTTCAAAGTGACAGGTTTGACTAAAGTTGAACTAGGTGTTAGAGACCTTGCATGGAGGAGTTCACTAAAGCAATGTTGTAGTGTTTGACATAAGGAACAACTTTTATTTTTATGTCATGGACTGATTTAGCTTCTAACATGCTTGAATGGGTCCCACAAAAACCAGCAAAATCTTGATTTCATCACTTAACGATTTTTTTCTAAGTCTTAGTTCACTAACAGTCTGACAGCCTGACTTTGGAATGAAATAACTTGAGTTTGGTTGAGTGTTGGAGCATGATCCTTTAATAACAATTGGAGACGGTACTTAGGGCTACAATTTTCGTTTACAAATCATTCACTGAATCACCCTGTGTCGATGGCAAATTCAACTTGAAATCTCGTCGTCAGGCTCGGCTTCGCGCTGTCTGACGAACTGAATCGCCCAGCTCGGTGGCCGACCGGCGTCAGGATAGAGCCACCGCGTGTCCGCGGCGTTGGCCACGCGTCGCCGCCGCTCTGATCCACCGGGCAGCGCCAGGCCTGAGCAGGCCATTATCACCCCGCGTGCGCCGCTCCATTTCTCATTCACTCCCGCCCGCTCTCTCCCTCTCCAGCGCCCTCCTTTGCTCTCGCCGCGGCACCAGGCTACGCCGCCGAGCACAGCACCGCCTCCGCCATCACCTTGTGCGCGCTACACTGCATCACCGCCATCTCCATCTCGCCATTCGTTGCGCCTCATCCACCACCATCGCCTCGACGTGTTGACTGCTCCAGTTGCGCCTTGGTGAGGGCGTATTTCCGTTTTTCCCCTCTCGTCGGAACCTCGGCCGCCATTGCCGCCTCCACGGAAAGCTCGCCATAGCTCGGCTCGTCGGCGCTTTTCCTTCGGTTTTGAGCGTTAGCGGTTGGTTAGGACGTGTATTAGCCAGTGCTAGGACGTTACCTTCATTAGTTGCTCCGCCGGCGTGGAACGCGACAACCAGCGCCGCCGTGCTCTCATCTCAGCGCCACCGTACCATGGCCATGCTTAGTCGGAGCTTCACGAGCCGCGTAGGTCGTCTAGTTAGGTTCGCTCGGTCACCTAGGTGCTATTGCGCGCCTCTCCTGGCTTCGCCATGGCCGGTGTTGACTAGCGCACCACTGGGCACCTCCGCCGTGCCGCCATCACCGGCGACGGGCATGCTCCGCTCACCCTCTACTGCCGTCACCTATGTTGTTCGACGCGCGCTGCTCCGTTGATCACCGTGCGAAGACATCACCGCCGGCGACCTCGCCGTCGGCGAGCTCTGGCCGCGCCAGCATCGCGCAGCGCCGCTGCTCTGCTCCGTGTCACTGACGCGTGGTGTCCCCTGACCACCGGGTCCCACCAGTCAGCGACAGCAGTAGTGAAGGATAGCTCATTTGATCCAGTTTTTGATTTCTTTTGTGATTTTCATATCTTCAGTTTGAAAGCTCCTAAAATTGTGAAATAAATTTGTAAGTGTTCCTTAGGAAGTGTAGTATTTAAGAAAAATATGTTCTTGGTTTCAACAGTAGAAATTTTTGGAGATTTAAATAAGGATTTGAAATGTGCTTTTGAATGCATTCAAATTTGATTATTTTATATCTAGAGTTCCTGTGCTCCAAAAATTATGAAATTTTTGTGGTAGGCTATTCTTGTCATATATGAGCTTGGATAAAAATTTGAAGACCAGTGCATGTGTAGATCTATAGTTATAGATTTTTCTTTTATAAATAGTCCATCCTTGCATGAATTTTTATAAATTATTTATGAGTCCAAAATTCATGAAATTTGTTGGAGGTAATCCTAGTACCTTATGGATGTTAAGAAAAATAAGAAATCTGTTGCTTGACACATTTCAATAGGATTTTCCATTTATGCTATTTCAAGCCTTGCTTCCTTATCATTTTTGTATAGAATGTTCTACTTAGTAAAATGACATGAAAATTTTATAGTAGTCCTTTGATATCATTAGTAAGGCTCTGTAAATTTTTGAGAATTTATTCAGCACATTTATATATATTTATTATTTAACCTAGATAGCTAAATAAAATAATAAAGGCAATTTGATAAATAGTTTGGGCTTTGCCATTATATTATCTTAACTATATTTGGTATGCTTAAACTGTTGGTAGGTTCTAGGTTGTCAAATTGTGAATGATTACATGAAGTAGAGGTGTTATTACTTTATATTGCATGTTAAGTCATTTCCGGACTGATTCTAGAGTGTGAGGATTTGCATGTTGAAACTGATGTGTACTGTAAAATGGTTAATAACAAAGTTGTAGAAAATTTGATAAGCTTTCCAGAAAGTCCAGGATCACTGTTTTTGGATTTGTAAAACTCCAGTTATGAGTGAAACAAGTAGCTACTGTATGGCATAGTCGATGCATTGCAAAAGTAGTTAAGTAGTAATCGAGAAGAGATATGCACCTACTCAAACAACGTGATGCACTTGTTAACATATATGCATTCGTGATACTCATACCATACTCATGCATCTAGGATCAGAGGAAGAGATCACGTTGCTGGAATTCGAAGAAGCAGAGGAAGGGAACCCGCAGGAGGATCCGCAAGCCATAGCTCCCGAAGGCGTGGAGCAGAACCCTGAAGAGCTTCCGGAGTGCCCTGACCACCGTCCTACTTCCTTTCTGCGAGGCAAGCCCCGGAGCATTATAAGTCTTCCAGTAATTTACAAATGTTTACTTACGTATTTATGATTGATGCATTAGGTTATAAGAGTTGAATGAAACCACTTGATGCATGTACATTCCTTGTCCAGATATTACACCTTTAACCGGTATAGGTCCAGGATCGAATATATATGCTTAGCCATGCTTAGACCGGTAGAAGTCGGGTGATGTCCTATCACCTGCGAGATATAGATGGATACCGGAGCACGGTTGGCTATATCTGCTATCGTGGAACAGAACCATGAGGTAAAAGTAAATTGAGACCGGACGGGAAGTCGATAGGGAAGCAACAAGGCATGGAGGTCTTGGGTGTGGACTTATCCCCGTCTGTGTCGATTAAGGACCGTACCGTTGTTGGCGCTTCTGACAAGATTGAACGCATGCCTCTCACTTAGCTGGCCGGATAACTCGTTCCGACCGCGAAGCCGAGTAATTCAACTCAGGCCGGGAATCGTTCTGTTGTGCGCTCCTTTCGGGGAACGATCAGACTGAGCCCAAGGGCAGGTTTGGCCTGAGCATCCTGGCATCTGGTGTTCCAGATTGTGCGGCGCAGTACGAACCCGCAAAATGTGTACCGGAGTTGTACCAAAGGTGACCTAAGACTATCGTGGCTGGTAGATCTGGGTTTGTGTTAGGAATAAATTCCCAGCTGGTTGAAATCGATTCGAATCGCCGTCTCTCCCGGATAGTGAGAAACTTGGCTAGTCCCAACATCGTAGCAGCTATATTATGAAACATGGTGGTTCAGATGAATATGGAATTACAATACCTGCTATGGTTACTATTGTATGCTTCTAAATGATATACCACATGTTTGGCACAGGATAGTTGCTAATCTAGAAATGGATAGTTATAATTAACTTGATAAAGGAATCATAATTTTTCAATGGGTAATTGCCTTTTACGCAAAATGTTGTCAAGTTACGTCCACTTATACAGCCTTGCATGATCCTTGGAGTCATTTTATTGCTGGTTCATGGCGGGTAAGTCTAGCTGAGTACCTTCTCGTACTCAGGGTTTATTTTCCCATTGTTGCAGATGGCACTGTGTATCATGGTTATTGCAAGAGTTGCTTCTATCCCGCTATGGATGAGGAGTAAGCCTTGGGCAGGCTTCCTTAGTAATTCCTATCTTTGCTTTTGTGGACCGTGATCTGGTTTAGCACTGTATCAAACTATATTGGAAACTTTATCTTTGAACTTATTTGCTTCCGCTTTATTTATCAAACTCGGTTTGTAATAACTTTTATTCGTACTCTGATGATGAAAAGTATCTATGAACTTTATGTAATATGTGGCATGTATGTTGAATCTTGTACGATCTTGGTTGTTGTAAATCGTTTATCGAGACCCGTCGTGGTACTCGACGGACTACCGGGTTTATATGGGTTCAAGTATGACAGTGCGACTGCTTGCGGATTGCCATTATACTTGTATTCTTATAAATTAGTCGGTTCTGCGACACCCACCTAGTCAAAATAGTCAGCCAAATTTCATATCATATTACCTGTTTTGGCTAGGGCGGCAGTGCCACCCTGTTAGGAGCGGCAGTGCTGCCCTTAACTGACCGTTGGGCTCGGGGGGTATTTATACCCTTTAGGCCCGGCCCACAACGGTCATCTTCTTCACTGAGTCACTCTGCTCGAAAACAGATAGAACCAAAGCTCACCCCTCTCCTCCATTGTTGCTCCTCCATCCCTCAAGCTAACCCTTGATTCCAACCATCAAAACTTGGAGAGGAGATCCACTGATTCCCAAAGTCTAAGAGCATTTGGTTCACGTTTGGCCGACGATTCTAGGGTTTGTTACTCTTGGAGCTTGCTCCTAGCCGGCTAGGCATCGCCCTTGTGCTTGCCAACTCGTGTGGTAGCCTTGGGAGGTTTGTAACCTCACTTGAAAGCTAAGAAACCACCCCTCACTTCAAGAGTTCACTCTCTTGATTTGAGAACGAGGGTAAAGCAAGCCTTTGTGGCAAGCTCAAGCCTTTTGTGGCTTCCTCAACAACGTGGACTTAGGCAAACCTTAGCGGTGAGCTGAACCATAGGATAAATCTTATGTCTTGCGTGCTTCTTCTTCACTATACTTGTTGTTTACATTATTGCTAGCTGTTGTTAGGGTTTAGTTGCTCGATTCACCTTTGTGTGAAGTTTCTGTGGTATCCAGTCTTCGAACTGGATCTTGACTCTATATTGCAGGATTAAGCAGCTAGTGGGGTTAGGTTCATCTCTGTTAAATCTCAACTGTGTTAGATTATTTTTCGTAGAGCGGCAGTGCCGCCCTCTGTTCTAACAGAGTTTCAAGTTGAATTTTTACAGGCCTATTCACCCCCCTCTAAGCCTTTTTTATCTTCCAGTAGATCCTACACATACGGATGGCTTCTAGTCTTGCAACCGGTGCAAAGGTCTCTCCAAAATCAAAACCTTCAACTTGAGAGAACCCCTTTGCAACTAGTCTTGCCTTGTTCCTCACAACAACGCCATGATCATCTTGCTTGTTTTGGAACACCCACTTTGTTCCAATGACTCTTGCACCTTTTGGTCGCTCTTCAAGAGTCCAAACTTCATTGCGGGTGAAGTTGTTCAACTCTTCATGCATGGCATTTATCCAATCCAGATCTTGAAGAGCTTCTTCTACCTTAGTAGGCTCAAAGCAAGAGACAAAAGAGTGATGAGCAATAAATGAAGCAAATTTTTATGAGCGAGTCATTACACCCTTTGATGGACTCCCAATGATGAGATCTTGTGGATGATCTTGAAGTAGAGGTGTATTTCTTCTATTGACCACTTGAGGAGGAGGTTGTGGAGCATCAACATCTTGTGCTTGTACCACCATTTGCTCATGGGAGATATGAGTGTCTTCATTTTCTACTCTCCCATCTTTATCACCATCTTGTGGCACACTTGATGAAGAAGGTGGATCAATCACTTGTACATCATCTTTAAGCTTGATGTCTCCAACCGGAATGTTCTTCATAGCCTCCCTCAATGGTTCATCACCTACATCATCAAGATTCTCATGTGCTCCTTGGGAGCCATTAGATTCATCAAATTCTACATCATATGTTTCTTCAACCAAGCCGGTGGCATGATTAAATACTCTATATGCTTTGGACTTTGATGAGTAACCAACAAGAAAACCAATATCACAACATCTTTGAAACTTCCCTAGGTGTTGCTGCTTTTTATAGATGTAGCATTTGCAACCAAGCACCCTAAAGAAGGAGATGTTTGGCTTCTTCCCATTGAGCAACTCATAAGGTGTCTTGCTAAAGAACTTTTGAAGGAATAGGCGGTTGGATGCATAGCATGCGATGTTGATAGCTTCCGCCCATAGAGTTTCGGGGGTGTTGTACTCATCAAACATTGTTCTTGCAAGAGTGATCAATGTTCGGTTCTTTCTCTCAACTACACCATTTTGTTGAGGAGTATATGTTGCGAAGACCTCATGTTTGATTCCAACTTCATCACAATAGGCTTCTATGTTTGTGTTGTCAAATTCCTTCCCATTATCACTTCTAATCTTTTTGAGCTTCACTTCAAATTCATTTTGTGCTTTCTTGGCAAACTTCTTGAAGTATAATGCAACTTCGGATTTGTCGTGAAGAAAGAATACCCATGTATATCTTGAATAGTCATCAACAATCACAAGACAATAAAGATTTCCTCCCAAACTCTTGTATGTTGTTGGCCCAAATAAGTCCATGTGAAGGAGTTCTATCACTCTTGTGGTTGACATGAAAGCTTTGGTTGGATGAGTATTTGCAACTTGCTTGCCGGCTTGACATGCACTACAAAGCTTGTCCTTCTCAAACTTCACATCCTTCAACCCTCTCACCAAATCATTCTTCATTAGCTTCTTGAGTGTGCTCATCCCAACATGAGCAAGTCTTCTATGCCATAACCACCCAAGTGTTGTTTTGATGAACATGCATGTCTTCAAGTTAGCATTTTCGGAGGTGAAGTCCACTAGATATAGGTTGTTGTATCTAAATCCTTTGAATATCACTTGATCATCATCCTTCTTAGATACAACAACTTCCTTCTTGGTATACAAGCATTGGAAGCCAAGATCACACAATTATCCAACAGATAGCAAGTTGAAGCTCAATGAAGCAACATATAGCACATTTGAGATTGAATGATCATTTGATATTGCCACTTTGCCCAATCCTTTAACCTTGCCCTTTGAGTTATCTCCAAATGTGATTCTTTCTTGTCACATGATGTAGTTATATCAATCTTAACAATATTGTTAGTTGCATCATGTGGCTCATTGGATAAATATTCTTGAGCAATAACAAGGTTATCATGATTAATCTTGAGAGTAGTATATTCATCTTTTAGCATGTTGTGGCTAGTGATGAGCTCATTGTGTATCCTCTCAAATTTATCATGTTTTTCTTTAAGCTCTTTCTTAGAAGATTTGAGCTCCTTGATTTTGAATGATATAGCATCATTTGCTTCTCTAAGCTCAACATTAGCCTTTTCCGCTATATCACATTTTGCTAAAAGTGAATCATTCTTAGCCTCTAGCTTTTCATTCTTAGCTCTAGTCTTTATAATGATCTTAGTGTATTGTTTTAGCAATCTAGCAAGATCATCATAAGAAGGTGATTCATATTCATCATCATCACTATCGCTATCATCATTACTAGCATGTTCATCACCACTACTATCATCATCATTTGATACCTTGCGTTAACCCTTGGCCATAAGGCATAGGTGTGTAGAGGATGATGGCGGTGGTGGCGGTGAAGATGATGAAGTGTCAATAACAATGGTGGCCACCATCTCATTGTCATTATCATCATCGGATGAGCCACCAGATGAATCAATATCCATGAGCCAATCACCGACGATGTATGCCTTTCCACTCTTCTTCTTGTGGAAGTCCTTCTTCTTGCCATCTCTCTTCTTATATGGCTTGTTTTTCTTCTTCTTCATTACTTGAGTCATCTTTCTTGCCCTTGTACTTGTTCTTGAACTTGTCTTTCTTGGGCTTGGTGCATTGGTGTACTAGATGACCAAATTCTCCACAATTGTAGCAATCCATTTCGGAGATTGGCTTCCTTCTAGAGCTAGTGAAGAACTTCTTCTTCTTGCCATCAAACTTGATACCACTCTTGTTTAGCTTCTTTAGCATCTTGGCGTTTTTTCTCACCATGAGGGCAAGACTTGCATCATCAACTTCATCATCACTTGAGCTCTCATACTCAAGTCTTGCTTTGCCCTTCTCTTAACTAGTTTTGAATGCTAAGTCCTTGTCTTTCTTCTTAGTAGGGATGAGTCATCTTGTGGAGTGATGTGCATGTACATTTCATGAGCATTGATCTTTCTCAAGATTTGTGTCGGTGTAGCGGTGGAAAGATCACCTTGATGAAGCACGGTCACAATATGCCCATATTTGTCAATAGGGAGGACACTCAAGATCTTTCTTACAATATTGGATGGTTGCATTTGAGTGAGTCCAAGCCCATTGACTTCCTCTACAAGAACATTCAAACGTGAATACATTTCATTAGAACATTCTTTAGGAAGCATTTCAAAAGAGTTAAGCTTTTTCATGACAAGATAATAGCGTTCCTCACGCTCACTCTTTGTTCCCTCATGGCGCGCACAAACGTCCGACCATAGTGCATGGGCGTCTTTGTGGTTTTTCACCCGGTTGAACACATCTTTACAAAGGCCTCTAAAGATGGTGTTTCTAGCCTTTGCATTCCATTTTTCATAATTCAACTCATCGCCTTGTGGGTGTGTGGCATCCCAAGGTTTTGGGAAACCTTGTGAGGCGGCTCTAAGTATTCCAACATCTAGAGCTTCTAGATACGCCTCCATGCGGATTTTCCAATATGGAAAATCATCCCCCTCAAAGATAGGAGGAGGTCCATCCCCGTGAGACATCTTTCACTAGGCAGTTAAGCCTAAATATGTGAGCACGAGGCTCTAATACCAATTGAAAGGATTAAGATGCCCAAGAGGGGGGTGAATTGGGCTAATTCTAAATTTCTTTGCAATAATTAAACTCTATAGTTAGCCCAATTAACCTCTTATGCCTAGAGAGTGTTTCTATTGATCTAATGCACAAAAGTTTAGCACCCTAAGTTCCAATCCTACTCTAGCATGGCAATTTTAGGAATATAAATAATAAGAATTGAATTATTCAAAGTAAATGCTCAAAGTAAAGAGAGAAGGAGGAACATGGTGATGTTTTGTCAAGGTATTGGAGAGTCGCCACTCCCCACTAGTCCTTATTGGAGCACCCACGCAAGGGTGTAGCTCCCCCTTGATCCACGCAAGGATCAAGTGCTCTCTACGGGTTGATTCTTTGACTCTCTGTCACGGTGAATCACCCACAACCGCTCACAACTTAAGTTAGGTCACCCACAAGCTCTCCAGATGATCACCAAGCTCCTAATCACCACCAAGCCGTCTAGGTGATGGTGATCACCAAGAGTAACAAGCACGAACTCTCACTTGACCACGACAAGCCTAATGAGAAGGGTGGATGCACACTTTGCTACTCTTGATCTCACTAATGAGGGCTCTCTTTGGGATTCTCAAATCTCAATCACCTCACTAGGACCTTGCTCTTCTTGGCACTCTCTAAGGTGTTTCTCAGCTGTTGGAATGAGCAAAAGTACCCCCACACACGAGTGGAGGTGGTATTTATAACACCGGCTAAAAAACAAACTGTTATGTGCCTCTGTGGGGTGACCGGACGCTCTGGTCATGTTGACCGGACGCTCCAGTCAGTTCACCCCAAACTCCAGTGTTTAAAGTGTGATCGGACACTGGACAGCGTCCGGTCAGCACTGACTGAACGCGTCTGGTTATGATTTTCCCTCTCTGGAACCTTACTGGAGTCGACCGGACGCTGGCCCTCAGCGTCCGGTCACTTCACCTCTCAGCGTCCAGTCACACCAAACGAAGACACCTTGGTCAAATGAACTGACCAGACCCTGATTCAGCGTTCGGTCACACCGGAGCCAGCATCCGGTCAGTATTTGACCCTCCATTCACTTCCAACTCTCGATCATATATGAATGAAGTTTGCTTCATTGGATCTAAGGGCTTTTTTGGAGCTACCTAGTGCTAGTTTTAGCAAGTGTGCACCACACCTAACCCACTAGACTTACCTAGGTTAAGCTACCTGTCCATACCCCCCTTAATAGTATGGTCAAAGGAAAAACAAAGTCCTAAACTACTCTAAGTGTCTCTTCAACTCTAAATGACACTTAGAACTAGTCCATCCTTAACCTTGTCATCCATCCTTTGAAAACCAAAATGATTTCCATCGTAGGGGCATGACCACCTTGATTGCCCAATCAATCTCTATTACCATGACCTAACTTAATTGCCTCTGCAAAACACATGTTAGTCATAGTAATCATGTATTGTCATTAATCACCGAAACCCAACTAGGGGCCTAGATGCTTTTAATCAGTTTGGCAGTCGGCGAGACATTTAAGGAGTGCTCGATCTTCTCCCGTGGTACCCCCAGCATGTCTGCAGGTTTCTAAGTAAATACATCGGCATTGGCACGTAGGAAGGAGACGAGCGCGCTTTCCTATTTGGGGTCGAGGTGAGCCCTAATCTTCACAGTCTTGGAGGGGTCATCGAGGCCGTGGTCGACCTCCTTGGTTTCCTTGGACTTGGTGGAGGCGCGTGGAGGCTCCAGCGATGGGATCTCCAGGTCATCGACAGGCGCCATCTTGGCGTCGGTGACCACACTGGCCATCTAGATGGAGAGGTCAGTGGCTTCGGTGAGGGCGATACTCTCTGTCTCGTAGGCATAGGCGATGGAGAGGTTGGCCCGCAAGGCCAGGACTCCTGCATGCGAAGGCATCTTTAGCACCAGATAAGCATAGTGCGGTACAGCCATAAACTTGGCTAGAGCTGGCCGACCAAGTATGGCGTGATATGCGATGTTGAAGTCGGTGACGTAGAAGTTGATGTGCTCGACGCGGTAGTTGCTTGCCATGCCGAACTGTACTGGTAGGGTGATCTCTCCAAGCGGTTTGGATGCCCTGCTAGGTACCACACCCTAGAAGAAGGAGTCTGAGGGTGTGAGATCTATTATCCCGAGGCCCAACTCCTTTAGGGCTCCGACGAAGAGGAGATTCAGAGCGCTCCCACCGTCGACGAGCACTTTTCTAAAAAGCACTTTCTGGACGGTTGCATCAAGGATGAGAGGGAAATGCCCTGTGTAGGGGATATCCACCCATTGGTTGGCCCTACTGAAGGTGATGGGGACCTCAGACCAAGGGCGATAGCTAGGGTTGGCGGCGACATCTTCCGTAGTGACGGCGAGCACCCGCCGGGCGGCGAGCTTCCATTCTCTTCTGCTCTCGGTGGAGGCGAGGCCCCCGAAGAAGGTGGCGACCACCTTGTCATGATCCTAGAAGGCGTTGTTGTTGCCCCCAGGTGATCAGCAGCCTCCCGCTCTGTCGTTGTTGTTGTCGTCTAGCTTTTTGTCCTAGAACTCCTTAGCCAAGCCGAGGCAGTCCTTCATCTTATGCTTGGCGTTCTTGTGGAGAGGGCACGGGCCGTCGAGGATCTTCTTGTACTGCTCATCATAGTTACGCTTGGCGCGAGGTTCATTAACAGCGGCGATGATGTGGTCTAGCCGGCGGCGGCGATTTTGACCAGACTTGGATCCTTCTGGTCGATCACGGCTGTTGTCCCGATGGTAACTACGGTCGTCGTAGCGGCGGTCGCTGTGGCGTCGATCATCGGGGCGGTCATTGCTGCGGTGAGTTGGGCGATGAGTGCCTGCATCCTCGTTGAAGCGTACCTCGGCTTCCTCAGCATCGGCGTACTGGTTGGCGGTAGTGATCATCTCGCTAATCCCTATGGGTGGCTTGCGGTTGAACTTGGAGCGAAGCTCGCGATGATGGAGTCCTCAGATGAAGGCAGTGATGACCTCAGGTTCCGTGATATTGGGAATAGAATTCCTTATCTCGAAAAAGCATCTGATGTCGCTACGGAGGAGCTCGGATGGCTTTTGGTAGATGTAGTTGAGATCATGCTTGGTGCCCGCCCGAGTACACGTAGCCATATAATTGTCAGTGAAGATTTTTTTTAGCTCTTCGTAGGATCCGATGGGGTCCAGGGAAAGACTTGTGAACCAGTTCATGGCGGTTGGCATGAGAATAATGGGAAGATAGTTCGCCATGACATTGGTGTCTCCTCCGACGATGCGGACAGTAGTGGTGTAAGCCTATAGCCACTGTGTTGGGTTCATCCTTCCCTCGTAGGGCTCAACCACAGTGATTTTAAAACCATGGGGCCACTGAAGTGTTCAGAGCGCCCTCATGAATGCTGGGGGGCCTTTGGGGTTGTCGGCGCTATCATCTATAGCGTTGCCAGCATTGAGCGGCTCGATAGCTGAGTCCGGGTTACCGTACTCTTGCTCGTACTCCTGGCGGCGGCGTACTTCTTCTTCATGGCAACTAAAGCAGCGTTCATTAATACGTCGTCGCGCATCTCGGAGATTATTGAGGTGCACTTGGATGTCCTGGTCAACCTCCTGGTCGTGTTGGTGGTGATGTTCAATGTGGTTGCCCCTAGCTCCGCCCTGGAGGGGTTGCCTGTCGGCACGGTACTGGTCGATGAAGCGACTTGGGCGGCGATCGGATCTTGGCGCGGCTGATCGGCGAATCAAGCTTGTGGAGTATGAAGGTCTCTGATCCTAGCGGATCTCATTTACCTGGTAGTGCGCCACTTTAAGCATGGCGGTGACCTTGGCGACCTCTAGTGTCTGCGGAAGCCGGGCGAACTTGTTGGCGGCCACAACCAGGTTGGCGCTTGGGGTCTTATAGACGTCATGGCCATCAACGCGAATAAACTCATCGTCAAGGTTGCGTTGGAGTTGGCGTGGTCTTCCTTGTGAGTCAAGCTGCTGCTCGGCCATCGCAAGGGCAGCCTCATTTGCTCGGCACTATGCACTGTTGGTGTTCCGGTTCTCGCGAGCGGTGCGTTCCTCCTCAGTTTCACTATTTTGAGGGGGGCTGTCGACGCTGACGTTGAAGATTGCGCCGCCACAGAAAGGAGGGAGAGGAAGTAGTTCGGTGGTGGTTTCGGCGATGGTCTCTGTAGAGCCCTGGGACTCGAAGTTCGGGTTCTCCTCTAGGATGGTTTGGAGAGATGCTCTGGGGCGTCGGCTGACGTGCAACATGTGGACAGCCGGCGGAGGCTGGTCGGTGATCTGGTCGGTGGGAGGTTGGACATCTCCAACCTGGTCGGTGAGTTTGCCCCTTAGGGCATCTTGGTAGGTGGCGGTGACGTTGGTGAGCCCGAAGGGGAGGGCCGTAACCCCTAGGATTTCCCGAGCAGCCTCTGATAGATCTGGATCGGAGGGTGGTCGGCGCTGAACGAGGGTGTCCAGAGCCGATTTGACGATGGAGAGGCAATCGGCGAGCTTCTGACCAACCTGATCGATGGATGCGATCAGATCGTCGTTGTTGATCTGCCTCCTCTGGTAGCGAGGAAGCGAGCGACGAGTTGTCGATGAAGGCGACCTTGGAGGCGGTTTCGAGATCGGATCTACAGTCGTAGGTGTTGGGGTGATCGGCGTAGAATCGATCTGCACCGGCCCGATGAGCTCTCCGACTCCGTCAGCGTTGATGATCCATGAGACCGATCCGACCGTGAAGATCTGGCTGGGCTACGGGAGGGACGAAGAGCCTGCGGAACGTACCATCTTGTTCGATATAGAAACAGCACGCACACCCCTACCTGGCGTGCCAACTGTCGATAGAATATCGTCGGTAGTCCTCCGAGGGGTATCCCACGAAGGTAGATTGATCGGCAGAGAGGCGTGTATTCAAGAACAAGAAGGCAACAGAGACACACAAGTTAGACAGGTTCAGGCCGTCAGTATGACGTAATACCCTACTCCTGTGGTCTGTTGGATTGTATTGGCTATCGTATGATATTGTGTGAGTTTGGAGGGGGTCCCTGCCCGCCTTATATAGTCCGGAGGGCAGGGTTACAAGTCGGATAGATCTGAGAGATAACCGGAAAGTAATAACAGATTATAGGAATCATATGATCATACGTATCCTAACAGATCTCGTAGTATCTTCAGGATATCTTCCCGGTGTCTTGCGGGAGGCATCGAGCAGAGTCGTGCCACGCAAGGCTTCGTCTTGTGGGCTGGGCTGCCCCTGGGGGCGCAGCCCATGTGGTCTGCCGTGGGTATCCGTGGTCGTACCCCACATATATAGTTTTATATTTTTTATTAATTAAAAATTAAAAAACAAACCAATTTTATTATTTTCAGAAGACACAAAATCACCCTTGAAACCAGTTAGATGTCTAAATTTGTCCAATACTGACAGTCCAATGATCAAAGATTTCTAATTTTAGAATTGCAAGGCCAAAAACGAGCAGTAGTTGAATGGTAAAGTAGAAATTTCGGGAGCCTAATTCTAGCCTGTTTCCCATAATACAATGACAAACGGGTTCATGAATATCATAGGTTGGTTTAACATCATTTTTGTCTATTTATCTTTCTTGAAAACCGGACTTGATGTTTGGAAGCAAATATATCTAGAAACGTGAATCAGATATTGGAACAGTAAACATTAACATTGATAAAGTCTCACTATTAACAAGGTACATCATCTATTATTAAAAGAAAATAGCCACACCAATATTCGCAATAGGCAACAGGATGTGAAATATGAGATCTTATCCCAAGTGTAGGTGTGGTTACAATGATTTCCGCCAACAATCTAAGATATTGTTTGGTTTTTCGCTATTCCATTGTTTAACATATGCTATACTCTCTGTGTCTTAAAATATAAATATTTTTGGTTGTGTCCTTAGTCAGATTGTTCTAATTCTAACTTTGATCAAGTTTATAAAAAAATAACTATCATAGAAGTACACTATAAAAATAGTTTTATAACAAATATAGTGATCATTTGATATTATAGATATCATTATTTTTAGCATAGAGTATATCAAATTTAAAATGATTTGAGTTAAAACAAATATAGAAATATTTATATTTAAAACGGATATGTTCAGTCTCTTGAAAACGCATACATTATACGCAATAACGTGTTTCAGTGAGTGTACGTACATAAGCACACTCTACCGCGCGGCAAGCGTGGTAAGCCATTAACTCTGCAAACGTACATAAGCACACTCTGTTTGTGTTGAGAAAAATAAAATAAAATTGAGGCGTGCGCCCTCCATTTGGTATTGACTTGCTCCGTGCTGAAAATCTCTTTACCCCCACCCAAAAAAAGGAAAATATCTTGGTATTGCTCTGGGGACATCACATCAGTAGTTAGTTGATGAATACCCAACCACGTCCACATACCCTGGCCCCCGGTGCACGGGCAAAGATCAAGAAGATGCCGGTCGCCGCGCGGCAGCATCCCCCGCGTGAGCGGCGACACCTGACGTGCCAACAGACCACCATCGGTGGCACGGCAGCACCAGCGCTCATCAGCCTCCACCTCCACGCGCCGGGGCGGCGACCTCCCACCCGTCTCGCACGCCGAGATTCTTTTCCACGTCCCTTTCCCCGATTCCTTTCCACCGCCCCCGCCCGCGCATTCCAGTCGCCCTCCCCGATTTTTTTATATTTTAGTTTTTTTTTCAAAAGTTTCTTATAAATAAACCTTTAATGGAAAGAGTTTAGAAAATAGACTCTTAGCTCGGCGCCATTTATGCTGACGCCGAGCTAACACGTCTCGACGCCAACGTCCCTAACACCGAGCTCCTAGGCTCGAAGCTGACATGACAGGGAGCTCGGCGCCAGTCACTCTGACACCGAGCTCGGCGCCGTTCTTACTGGCGCCAAGCCTGCCGTCCTACTCTAATAGCTGTGCGTCTTGCGACGTGCGATGAGACGGTGTTATCTCTGGCGATGTTCTGATATGGATTCAGTGCGGCTCCATCACGAGTCGTGCGCCGCGTGTGTGCGGGTCTTCTGCGTGCCGGTACGGTGAGTCACAATCAGGTTGCTGCTACATGCTTCTCTTCTCACAAATACAGTACGATCAGATTCAGATGGGTACAGCAGCAGCACGCGGTAGCCTAGTTATTAGTGACCGCTGCCGGAGCAGGTAGGAGCGGTAGAAGTAACATGTGAGCTGTTGTGCAGCAGTGCAGTGCCGAACGCGCTGATTGAACCGATGATGCGGATAGGTTAGCTTGTCGGCTGATTAACATGTCAAAGCAGATCTATGTCGATCCTTGTTTATTGTACGTACTGCTGGGTTGGGCAAAGATGAGGATGGATGGCCAGCCACCCATCGCGTCGTGCGTTTCCAGATGGATTTCTGTGCGACGGTGAGCGATGTCGTAGTGGTGCCGGTCTGCGTGCGTGCTGGACACTTGGATTAGATCGATTAGGGACTACAGAGGGCCGAGCGGGAGCGGGGACATCTTTTGCTCGGTTGGTCCGGCTCCGGCGGTGAATGGACGGACGGACAAGATGGGGCACCGCACCACCGCCACCGCCACCGCCGCAGCGTCTGGGCCTCGCGTGCCTCCTCTCAAAAACGAGGCCCCTTTTTGTCTATACCGCCGGCGCGCAGCAGTGCAGCAACGCGACCGCCGTCATGGATGGCCACTTGATTAGCCGTGCACCATCCCCTGCTGGCTCCTGCTGCTTGGCCTTTTATTTGCATTTCCAAATGAAGGCCCGGCTAATCCATGTCCCTACCCGTCCACCTTTCTTCTCTTTTTTTTTTGCGCCTTTTTCGATTCTCGCTGTGCCTCCTCGCCCGGTCGCCCCTCAACTAGTAGTACTAGTAGGCTTTGTTTAGATTGCAAGTTTTTTCACTTTCTTTTCATCACATCAAATCTTTAAACACATGCATAGAATATTAAATACAACAACAACAACAACAAAGCCTTTAAGTCCTAAACAAGTTGGGGTAGGCTAGAGTTGAAACCCAACAGAAGCAATCAAGGTTCAGGCACGTGAATAGCTGTCTTCCAAGCACTCCTATCTAAGGCTAAGTCTTTGGGTATATTCCATCCTTTCAAGTCTTCTTTTATTGCCTCTACCTAAGTCAACTTCGGTCTTCCTCTGCCTCTCTTCACGTTATTATCCTAACTTAGGATTCCACTACGCACCGGTGCATCTGGAGGTCTACGTTGCACATGTCCAAACCATCTCAACCGGTGTTGGACAAGCTTTTCTTCAATTGGCGCTACCCCTAATCTCTCACGTATATCATCGTTCCGAACTCGATCCCTTCTTGTATGACCGCAAATCCAACGCAACATACGTATTTCCGCGACACTTAGCTGTTGAATATGTCGTCTTTTCGTAGGCCAACATTCTGCACCATACAACATAGCAGGTCTAATCGCCGTCCTATAAAATTTGCCTTTTAGCTTCTGTGGTATCCTTTTGTCACATAGGACACCAGACGCTTGCCGCCACTTCATCCACCCTGCTTTGATTCTATGGCTAACATCTTCATCAATATCCATGTCCCTCTGTAGCATTGATCCTAAATATCGAAAGGTATCCTTCCTAGACACTACTTGACCTTCCAAACTAACATCTTCCTCCTCCCGAGTAGTAGTGCCGAAGTCACATCTCATATACTCAGTTTTAGTTCTACTAAGTCTAAAACCTTTGGACTCCAAAGTCTCCCGCTATAACTCCAGTTTCTGATTCACTCATGTCCGGCTTTCATCAACTAGCACTACATCGTCCGTGAAAAGCATACACCAAGGGATATCCCCTTATATGTCCCTTGTGACCTCATCCATCACTAAAGCAAACAAATAAGGGCTCAAAGCTGACCCTTGATGTAGTCCTATCCTAATCGGGAAGTCATCCGTGTCTCCATCACTTGTTCGAACTCTAGTCACAACATTGCTGTACATGTCCTTAATAAGCCCAACGTACTTCGTTGGGACTTTATGTTTGTCCAAAGCCCACCACATAACATTCCTTGGTATTTTATCATAAGCCTTCTCCAAGTCAATAAAACCCATGTGTAGGTCCTTCTTCTTCTCCCTATACCGCTTCATAACTTGTCTTATTAAGAAAATGGCTTTCATGGTTGACCTTCCGGGCATAAAACCAAAATGGTTCATAGAGACCCGCGTTATTGCTCTCAAGCGATGCTCGATAACTCTCTCCCATAGCTTCATAGTATGGCTCATCAACTTAATTTCCCGGTAATTTGTACAACTTTGAATATCCCCTTTATTCTTGTAGATCGATACCAATATACTTCTCCTCCACTCACCAGGCATCTTGTTCGATCAAAAAAATATGGTTGAACAACTTGGTTAACCATACTACAGCTATGTCCCCGAGGCATCTCCACACCTCGATTGGGATACCATCCGGTCCCATCGCCTTATCTCCTTTCATCCTTTTCAACGCCTCTCTGACATCAGATTCTTGGATTCTCCGCACAAAGCGCCTATTTGTGTCATCAAAAGAGTCATCTAACTGAAAGGTTGTGTCCATATTCTCACCATTGAACAATTTGTCAAAATACTCTTGCCATCGATGTCGGATCTCATCCTCCTTTACCAAGAGATGCTCCATTTCATCCTTAAAGCACTTAACTTGGTTGAAGTCCCGTGTCTTTCTCTCACGAACCCTAGCCATCCTATAAATGTCCTTCTCTCCTTCCTTCGTACTCAAATGTTGGTAAAGATCCTCGTATGCTCTACCCTTTGCCATACTTACAGCTCGCTTTGCAGTCTTCTTTGTCATCTTATACTTCTCTATGTTGTCCACACTCCTGTCATGGTACAAGCGTCTATAGCATTCTTTCTTATAAATTTCGGGTTTCATATCCATTTAAGTGGCTAAGTTTTTACATTGGCTCGCCACGCCTAACACAACCCTCCTTCTTTACCAGGGCTTGGGACGTGCTATGCTGGGACACCAAAGGCGCCCCACCATAGGCGGAGTTGCACAGAGTATTAAATGTAGATACAAAAATAACTAATTACACAGTTTGATTGTAAATTACGAGACGAATCTTTTGAGCCTAGTTAGACCATGATTGGACAATAATTGTCAAATACAAACGAAAGTGCTACAATGTCAAATACTGATTCCTAACCCCAATCTAAACAAGGCCCTGGTAGCGAGTGGCGATTAGGATAGACAGTACATCCGTACGGCCCGCCGTTGCTTCGTCGCTTTTCAACCTCCCAGCTGCATGCCACTACAAGTACCGTACTCCATCCGTTCAAAAAATGATTTTTTTTATTTCCAGACATCGTGTTTGACCGTTCGTTGTATAAATTATAAAATAAATAAATTATTATTAAAGTATCTATAATAATAAAATAAGTCATAACAAAATAGATGATATTTATATAAAAAATTTAAATAAAACGAATGATCAAACAAGATGTACGAAGACAAAAAAAAATAGGAACGGAGGGAGTAGGTAGCAGCAGCCTCACTTGAATCATTGCCGCGCGGTAATTAGCGCCTACACATGCTATGCTAGCATCGATCAGGGGCAGGGCCGGCGGCATTGGCACGCCCGGCGCCCTGGACTGTTGAGAACAAATGAACAGCGCGTTGGGAGCCACAGTGCAGGGTAGGAATGAAAACGGATCAGATACGGACGGATATCATCGATATTATATTTGTTTTCATATTTCTGTCCGGATTCGGATTCGAATACATATAGTGTCAACTATGTCAGATAGGATACGATTGGATATCGACATCATAAATATGCGATTTGAGTATTCGGATACGGATACGGTATCGGATGTTGGATATCCGGACTCGGATACGGATAGATCTCAACCCCTCTAAACGGATTTGGTTTCGAATACGGTCGGAAAATATGGACGGGCACAATCATGCATACTGTAGCACATTCAATCCATATCAACCCATCGCCGGAGACAGCACCGTCCCATCGCAAGGCGCACAGCTATTGGAGTAGGACGGCACACGGCAGCGGACGAGCCCATGGCTCGTCCTCTTTGACCAGAGGCTTGGCGCCAGTAAGAACGGCGCCGAGCTTGGCGTTAGAGTGACTGGCGTCGAGCTCCTTGCTATGTCAGCTTCGAACTCAGGAACTCGGCGCCAGGGACGCTGACGCCGAGACGTGTTAGCTCGGTGCCCGCATCAATAGCGCCGAGCTACGGGTCAATTTTTTAAATTCTTTCTGTTAGAGGTCTATTTATAAGAAACTTTCGAAAAAAAAGGTTAAAATGTAAAAAATTCGCTCGCCCTCCCCCGACCCCACCCCGGTCCCCCGGTCCACACTTCCACTCCCAACCCACCAGACCCTCAACTACTTCATTTCCGTCACTACCGGAGCCGCCACTCCCACGACCACGAACGCGGGCGGCGGAGCGGAAACGAACCAGGTGCGTGCATCAACGCCTGCCCCTCTCCCTTCCTTCATTCCTTCCTTCGTGCCGCCTCGCAGTTCTCAGCGATCGGGGTCCGGCCACTGCGAATTCCCGGCTGTTATCGGGCTGGGGTTTGGGCGCCGTGTTTGGCGGGTGAGATTAGATTCCTGCTCCCAGCTGCTTTACTTGTCCCTTGGCAGATCGCTTGGGGTTGGGTTCTTCGTGGATGTGAGGTGAGGTGAGGTGGGGTTTCGATCCGTTCCTCCTCCAGCTCCGGTGGTTCTCGCCGGTCGCGTTGGCTCCCGGAAGATCGGAGCTGCACACTGGCGGCACCGCGTTGCGTTAACTTGATCTCGACCTGGCGATGTGGAGCGCTTCCAGATCCAATCCTGCGTCGTGCGAGGACCAACAGCTTGTACCTCGCCCGAATTCCAGTACCCTGCCGTGCTACGATTTTGATATGGCTGCTGCTCTGTCAGTCCACTCCCATACGTCGTGGTGACTGGAATTTAGTGGCCTGCCGGCCTGCTGCCCTATTTAATGACCCCCTCCTTTTCGGAGATTTTGATGTTTGATGGTCCAGTCTTGGCATTGAATCGATCATCAGTTGGAAGCTGCTATCTGTATCTATTATTCCTAGATTATTTTGTTTTGTTTGCACCGAGGCCATGACCGGGATGCCTGTTCATATTGACCTTTATACTCAGAATATGGCATTCATAACGCTCCAGTAAGAAGGAAATGCACACTTTTTTTCCCCACACCAGGCTAGCCCCATTTCCATTCTGATGTAGCAGAAGAGCAGAAAGAAAACAGGCTACTACCTCCAGCATATCTGCACTCTGCCTCAGAGTCAGATAGTCCCCAGGAGCTAAACGTTTAAAACCGACCAGTTTGCGAAAGCATAGTAAAGTTCTACAGGCCTATTACAGACCTTCCAGGCCGAACAGTGATATCACAAAACTCTACAGATCGAAATACACACTTGCCATGTAGAATATCACTGTAACAGAAAACTTTCATGCTCCCAAACAAGACTGCAGTCAACCAGTTTTATGTTCAATTGCAGAATTTCAGTCTCTTTATGTGTTTGTGTTGTGATGCTAAAATGGTCTGCATAGATCATTTTGGAGAAATCATACTATCGTAACTTTTGAAGTCTGAAACATATAATTTGGTACAATTCATTGTCCAAACTTGTGTTTATGGCACTGTATCTATGTCAGTATGTCTACTTTAAATTACTGCTGCTTGTGACCGGATGGACTAATTTAACTTCTGTTGGACATAAAAGCTGAGCTCTTGTTAACCTCGGGTATTTACCTGAATATTTGCCGCACCCTCTTAATTAAGCTGTTAATTTTTCAGTATGCTATTCTGTTAACTTTTCTTTTGCTACTTTTTGCACAAAGTTGCCGGATGAAATTAATTTATGTATGTCCATTCTTCTTCTAATAGCATTTATGCACGGTTGCAGTTATCTAGTGGAGCTGCCTCGTTCAAGGTACTGTAATGTCCTTTCTATTCAAGTCTAGCAATGGCGGTACCACTGAAAAAACCCTGCCCCAAGAAGAACAACAAGAAAAAGTAAGATCAACCTTGTCTAGACATCTCTGCTGGATTTTAGCTATGTGCTTTCTAGTAAGTATTAACTTTCTGCACTGTGACTCTGTGAGCAGATAAATGAACTACGCAAGGAGCTTGGTGAACACTCATCAGCAGCCATTCAAGACTTCCTTTCAGATGCCTCATTAGCGAGATTTCTTCGAGCAAGGAACTGGAATGTGCAGAAAGCTAGTAAAATGATGAAAGCAGCTGTGAAGTGGCGGCTTGCATTCAAACCTGAAAACATCTGCTGGGTATGTTGGTTTTAATTAAAGATAACATGATTACAGGCAGTACATAGATCAATACATTCAAACTTTAGCGAGAAGTAGCCAGGCAGGGGGTCCTTGTAGCTCAGTTGGTAGATCCTCTGGTTCCCTAAAAGGTACAGCATTCCCCGCTGCTAGGGTAAAGCTATGGGGAAGTCTTCTCCTGTATCCCCCTCTAATGTTCTGACCTACAAGCTATCTGAAAGTTCAGTATAGGAGGAATAATAAGGATGCTAATTTAAGGATATTGTTTTAAGAGTAAAATGCATGGATAGTCCATTAACTTGTGAGGGTGTGTCGATTTGGTCCATCAGGTTTGAAAGTGCATTTTTGGGTCCAAAATCTTGATCAGTGGTGCATAAAGAGTCCATACCCCTTCCTTTTATGTTTAAATTTGTAAAACCCCCCTATATTTATTTTTCTTTCACAAGCTTGTTGGCCCAGTGTGCGCAGTCACCACTGGCACTCGCTGCCGCTCGGGCTCGGTGGCGCTCGCCACGGCTGACCCATGCCACTGCACTCGCCCCTGCCACGACCTGTGCTGCCGCTCGACTGTGCTCGCGCACCCAGTGCCACAGGCATCACGCGTCGCTCGTCGCCCACCCGCATCCCACGCTGCGCGCAGAGCACCGTGACATGGATAGCCACGGTGGCGGCCAAGGTGATGCAGCTCATGGCGATGGCGCGGCTGTTCCGGAGAACAAAGGCTACGACGACAGCAAAATAATGGCGGGGGAGTACCAGGGGAGCACCACGGACACATACAAGGTACGGGTTGGGGCAGAGGAGGTCCGAGGAGGGATGACAACATGCGCGCAGGCGGGGCGGCGACGCTCCGCGGCGGGCACGGCGGCGTCAGCTCGTCCGCGGTGATGTCTCTGTGCAAACAAAGGAGAACATCGGCACGGGAAGGTCAAGGGCAGTCCTCCATATCATGTAATTGGACCAATTTCAACAGACGAAGCTTACCCCCAAAACAGCTAGGTCTCAGCGGCGAACTAACTGGTGGCGGGGAAATCCAAAAGTAGGCCGTCCAGGACTAAGGGAGCGCGCTCACGCGCGTGCAGCCGAGCCAAGCACCATTGGTTCGTCGCAACGCGGTTTAGACGAAGGGGCACTGCCTCGGTCACATGGCGCGACGAAGCAGAAGGCGACAGCGAGAAGGCAGAGAAATTGCAGCAGGGGCTTGCGCGGAGACAGGTGCGATGCCAGCAGGCGCCCGCTGGGTTCACACTTCACAGTAAGGGTGCACATGCGTCCGCTCGGTTTGCCCCCATCCGGAGTACAGCGATCGGCGGGGAAGAAAAAATGACGATGTGAGCAGAGCGGTCACGTGCGCGAGTGGCTGGGCTTTGCCACTGCTCTTGTGGCGGGCCAGCGCGCAACAGCAGCAGGAGCAGCAACGGCACGGGCGCACACGGCAGCGCGAGCCAGCGGCACATCATAGCAACGCAGCACAGCAACGCAGTGGCATCGGCGCATGCGCAATGATGGCGCTCGGGTCGTGACCAGCACAGCGAGGAGGTGGCCGCAGCATGCGCTCGACCAAGCATGCAGCAGCGGGCCACAGAAGCGTGCCAGCGGGCCGTGGTGCGACAAGGAAGCGAGGAGAAGGCGAGGCGGCCAGGCAGGGAGGAGAGCATGCCAGGGCAGCACGGCGAGGCCAGGCGCGGCATCGGCAGTGCGTCGGCAGGGGCTCGTCGAGGCGGCGCACTGGGATCTCTTCACGGCGATCGCCTTCTCGTTGCCGTTGTGCCGAACGCACAGAGCACGTTGGGATGGTCGATCCCGCCGATGGCCGTCACCTTGTCCCAGAACTCGTGCTCCGGCAACGAGGTCTCCTTGAGGTGCTTCACCGCCATGACTGGCCCAGACTCGATCGCGGCCTTGTACGTGGTGCCGTGCGTGCCCTTGCCAAGAACCTCGCCGGACGCGCGCAGCAGGTCCTCGAGGTCGTAGGGCCGGGGAATCCTGCCGAAGAAGAAAAGCTTCTTCTGTCCCGTGGTTGCTGCTTGTGGGACTGAAGGCACGGCGGCGACGGTCGCGCGTCACGTGGAGTGTAGCCGTTGGGGCTCATTGCCTCTTTGCTGTGTAGGGCCAGCTCCGCAACGGCGTCGTGGCTGTGGTAGGTTGCTCTGGGCTCCTGCCAGTGGTGGCCTGCTGTGACATGAGCGAGCGCGGGATCTCATGATGGCCTTGGCCACGGCGGAGTGGTCGAGCCCGAACGGGGTGTTGGGGCCTTGGCCATGGAGCTGTAGACCGGCATGTCGCTGGCCTCGGACAGCATGGCCGGATCGATGGAGCCGAGCAGGTCCATGTAGTCCGGCACGGTCCTGGCGGGTGCGCGGCGGGCCGCGGCCACCGAAGGCGGCGGTGTGGCGGACTTCTTGGGCGAGGACGACGGCGACGCGCGGGGGACTTGAGGAGCACGCGGAGTGCCCGGTCCCTGTCGGCGGCAGCGTTGACGCGCGGGAGGAGGTCCCCGGCGCGGAGCCCCGAGAAGGCGAGCGCGTCCGCAGACGCGGCCGCGACAGTGCCCGGGGCGCCGCTGGCCGCCAAGATGTGGAGCGGCGTGGTGCCGTCCGTGGGCGACGCACGCGCGGCCTCTGCCGGCGCGGAGGACAGCACGTACGCCAGCACCATTGTGCTGCCGTAGAAGAGATCCCGTGCATTCGAAGACAGGGAAGGGTAAGGTTGTGAAAGAAAAATAAATATAGGGGGGTTTCTACAAATATAAACATAAAACGAAGGGATATGGACTCTTTATGCACCATTGATCAAGATTTTGGACCTAAAAATGCACTTTCAAACCTGATGAACCAAATCGACACACCCTCACAATTTAATGGACTATCCATGCATTTTACTCTTGTTTTAATTGATTGGGGTGAACAACTTGTAGCTCAAAAGCAGCTTGTATTTGTTTTTACAAAGTATCTCATATTTGCAGTTAAACAACATATAATAAGCTTGTTTCATCATTTCTCCTCCTTCAGGATGATATTGCAGAGGAAGCGGAGACTGGAAAGATATATAGGGCAGACTATAAGGACAAACATGGCAGAACTGTTCTTGTATTGAGGCCTGGCTTAGAGGTTAGTTTAGATACTAGAGATTAATTTTCTGGAAATAATTGAGTAAACATCTTCAGATTATTGAGATTTTTGTTGGTCTTGCAGAGGTATTCTGTATGGTTTTGCATCAGATATGCCTGTCATCTAACATGCTTGGAGATTAGAATTAGAATTTAATCATATGATCTAGAGAACATCTAGAAATAACCATAGGCATGTTATCTTGCAAAGTGCTAAGCCTGCCAATATGAGTATATTGAACAACAAATGTGAAACACATGATCAATCAACCTTTATGATCCTAATTTAAAATCAAACTATTAGGAGAAACAGAAGGTGAATTTCAAGCTATGCATTAAATACCTTCAATACTTATCTCTATTTTGACAATCTTTTGTTGAAAATCTTGCATTTCCTAATTCCAAATTACCAATGCAGTTTGAACTACTGAATTTGTATGGTGTTAGTTTACTTTGAGGATTATAACAAAAGGTGTTTGATATTGATTTGATGAACCAATATCATCGTGCAGTCTAGGCTTCAAACGATTGTTGATCAAATGTGAAACAGTCTATTTTTTAAAACTTGTATGTTTGGTCTTTTTGAAATGTGGCAGAACACTACCTCAGCAACAGGACAGATCAAATATCTAGTCTACTCTCTGGAGAAAGCAATTATGAACCTGCCGGAAGATCAAGAGAAAATGGTATGGCTGACAGATTTCCAGAGCTGGACATTGGGAAGCACACCGCTGAAGGTGACCCGTGAGACTGTCAATGTCTTGCAAGACTGTTATCCTGAGAGGTTGGGGCTTGCAATCCTTTACAACCCTCCTAGGATATTTGAATCATTCTGGAAGGTGACCACAACTGACTTTCTTTTGTTCACTTGAGAACCAGTATTTCTTCTGTTTGTGCCATTTGCACAGGGTGCATCAGTGTAGGAGTGATTGCTACCAGCTTACCATGATGTTGTGTTAAATAGGCCCATACTGAAGGAATTTGATCAACTATTTATTGTGCTTCCATTCTTTACTTAGATTTGTTTGTCAAATAATTAAATTTGGTAATACCATTCTTAATGAATTTGAACTATTAAAATTCAAATGTAATGATCCTCTTCATCTGTGTTCCATGATGTGTTGTGCACTCTACTGCTACCAAGACCGGGACCCAAATCATGGAAATTAAACTATATGAAACGTAACAGATGCTCACTGAAAATGGACTGTATGGATCATGTTGTGGATAGGGAATATACAATCCCTCGCCATTATTACCATTTTGCACTGCTTTCACCCTTTTTCTACTCAGCTACATAAGTTCTTCCATTGGTTGAAACAGCAACCTAGTCTAACCATAATTACAACTGACAGATAGTGAAGCCGTTCCTGGACCATGAGACCCGCAAGAAGGTCAAGTTTGTGTACTCCAACGACAAGGAGAGCCAGAAGATAATGGCAGAAGTCTTTGACATGGAGGAGCTCGACTCGGCATTCGGGGGAAAGAACCCAGCGACATTCGAGTACAACAGCTACGCAGAGCGAATGCAGGAGGACGACAAGAAGATGGGATCGTTGCACAGTTCAACCAATAGCTTGCTTGAATCAGCTGAGAAGGAGGCTAATGGCGCAGACTCGGACGCCTCAAGTGAGGCCTCCTTCTACAGTGGAACTGACTCTCCGAAACATGAGGACGGCGAACACAGCATCGCAAAGAAGAACGGCTGAACTGAGCTGCTTTGGTTGCTCAAACTGAGGGAGCTGAGGAATGGAACATCTAGCTTGAACGATTGTCAGGACCGATGGCGATGACAGATTACAAGCTGGTTAGATAACGTTGTCGGGTCTAGGCGGAATGTATATTTGCTGCTCATGGTATTACGGAGTATATGTAAGAGAGTTTGGACCATCAACGGTGAATTGGTGATGCGCTATATATCTTTGGAATAAGTTCAACTTCTTCATGGCACATGTTTGGTTACTCGTTGACGTCGCCCAATGTATATTCCAGTTCCCAATGTCTCTAACAGCGTTTATCAACTTGAACCATTGTATTTCTTGGAAATTGAACTGTACCAGCCAACTACTGTATTTCCTCTCGAAAAACAGAGGTGGTTCCAAAAAGTTAGTTTTGATTTGCAAAACGAGTCTTCAACCATCATTGGAAACGAAGTACCAATGAGTAAAACATGAAACCCAAGAGGTAGCACTGATTAAAACATGATGATACAAAAAATTGACGACGTTGGTATATGTTTGATACCAAAATTTTGGTAGCGAACTTAAATTGTAATTTTGAAACTTTGTGGTTAGGATTGTAAAAAGCTTCTTGCATAATTGATGTCTTCGGCTGCGCACCAAACAGAACAATCTTGCATATTTGCTTCATGCATTTATGTCTTACTATCTAGAAGTGCATGAGCGTAAACTGAGAACAGGGTAATATTTTCACGAGTACATTGAGGCTATTTATTTTCATCGTGATTCATGTTGTAAGGGTACATAGGAAGAATCATGGACATGTGAGAAGAACCAAATGGATAAATATCTTGTGAGAGTTGGAGTAAAACAATGCTCCTTCCATTCCAAATAGGGTTATTTGGATTGATGCCATTATAATTTTTGATGTTCGGAGAAACGCTATTACTATTCGTCTATTTTGAAACATGCCATTACAATTCTTCGTTTCCCACAAAAATGCCACTGAATACGTATGGACACAGTCTGGGTCCAGCTACAGACGTATACGAAGACGTATACTTCATCACCCCTGTCAGTGACACGTGGGCCCCACATGTCATCTTCTTTTTCCTCTCCTCATCCTCTCTCTCCATCCTGACGCGGCCACGGCCACGGCGAGCAGTAGCAGCACGCAGAGCAGCAGCAGCACGCTGCAGGCGAGCAAGCGGGCGAGCAGCAGCACGCCGGCCTGGGCTGGGGGCGGGGAAGGGGTCGTGCCTGCTGGAGCTCACGGGGGCAGGGATGGGACCGCACCTGCCGGAGCTCGTGGGCATGGGGATGGGGTCGCGCCTGCTGGATCTCGCGGGGACGGGGTCGCTGTAGCGCACAGGGACGGGGCCACGCCTGCCGAAGCCGGGGACCGAGAGCCCGCGGTCGCGCCGGCCATGGAGGCACTTGTGAAGCTCGACCTACGCCGAATTCATGGAGGAGGAGGTGTGCCGGGCGCCAGCCATGGAGGTACTCGTGAAGCCCAACCGACGCCGTATCCATGGAGGAGGTCCGCCGGACGCCGGCCATGGAGGAGGAGGCGCCCACCGCCGGGGAAGGCCAGCAGCACGCCGCGTCGGGATGGAGAGAGACAACCAGAGGAGATGAGGAGAGGAAGAAGAAGATGACATGTGGGACCCGTGTTGAAAGGATCAAGATGCCCAAGAGGGGGGTGAATTGGGCTAATTCTAAATTTTCTTGCAATAATCAAATCCTACGGTTAGCCCAATTAACCTCTTGTGCCTAGAAAAGTGTTTCTAATAAACTAACGCACAACGGACTAGCAACCTATGTTCTAAACTTACTCTAGCATGGCAATTCTATGAATGTAAAGACAAGTATTGAATTGCTCAAAGTAAATGCTCAAAGTAAATAGAGAGAGAGAGGAACGCGGCGATGTTTTGCCGAGGTATCGGAGAGTCATCACTCCCCACTAGTCCTCGTTGGAGCACCCGCGCAAGGGTGTAGCTCCCCCTTGATCTGCGCAAGGATCAAGTGCTCTCTACGGGTTGATTCTTCGACACTCCGTCACGGCGAATCACCCAAAGCCGCTCACAACTTGAGTTGAGTCACCCACAAGCTCCGCCGGGTGATCACCAAGCTCCCAATCACCACCAAGCCATCTAGGTGATGGCGATCACCAAGAGTAACAAGCACGAACTCTCACTTGACCACGCGAAGCCTAATGAGAAGATGGATGCACACTTGTCGACTCTTGATTCACTAATGAGGCTACTCTCTTGGATTCACGAATCTCAATCACCTCACTAGGACCTTACTCTTCTTGGCACTCACAAACGTGTTTCTCAGCTGTTGGAATGAGCAAAAGTAACTCCACACACGAGTAGAGCTTCTATTTATAAGGCAGCCTGAAAAATGAACCGTTATGAGCTTCTGCGGGGTGACCGGACGCTCCGGTCGTGTTGACCGGACGCTCCGGTCAGTTCAACCCGCATTCCAGTGAAATGTGTTGACCGGACGCTGGCAGGGTCCGGTCATCATTGACCGGACGCGTCCGGTCGCATTAAACCCTTACTGGAACCTTACTGTACTCGACCGGACGCTGAACCCCTAGGGTCCGGTCAGTACTGACCGGACGCGTCCGGTCGCAGATTCCCTTCTCTGGAACCTTACTAGAGTCGACCGGACACTGCCTCTCAGCGTCCGGTCACTTGACCTCTCCAGCGTCCGGTCGCACCGAACGTAGACTGTTAGTCAAATGAACTGACCGGACCCTGCGGCCAGCGTCCGGTCGCACCGGAGCCAGCGTTCGGTCAGCATTTGACCCTCCATTCACTTCCAACTCTCGATCATATGTGAATGAAGTTTGCTCCAAAGGATCTTAGGCATTCGTAGGAGCTACCTAGAGCTAGTTTTAACAAGTGTGCACCACACCTAACTCACTAGACTCATCTAGGTCAAGCTACCCATCCATACCCCCTTAATAGTACGACCAAAGGAAAAACAAAGTCCTAAACTACTCTAAGTGTCTCTCCAACTCCAATCGACACTTAGAACTAGTCATCCTTAACCTTGTCGCCCATCCTTTGAAAACCGAAACGATTTCCATCGTAGGGGCATGACCACCTCGATTGCCCAATCGATCTCCATTACCATGACCTAACTTAATTGCCTCTGCAAAACACACGTTAGTCATAGTAATCTTGTATTGTCATTAATTATCGAAACCCAACTAGGGGCCTAGATGCTTTCAATCTCCCCCTTTTTGGTGATTGATGACAATACCACCTCGAGTATGTGAAAGAGTGAGGTTTTTGATGGGCTTGGTTCATATAAGCTTTTGTCAATAAGAACAAAAGTGTGAGTCAAGCTTATATGATCCAAGCCAACACAATGTACTCAAAGGATATGAATTAAGCATGAGTACGAGTAACAAAGCTCATTTGCATCGGAGTATAAACGCGGAAGCAACGGCAAATGAGCATAACACAAGTGATATGACATATAAATAATATAAAGTAGAGAGCACACATGTCATATATCACAATCATGTAGATATCACTATCACATAGATATAATAATATGCATGAAAGTAACACACGAATGTATAATAGTAATAGTGTATCACA